>NC_087218.1:72386739-72431739 GCF_015104395.2 Macrobrachium nipponense | reverse complement strand
TTGTTGCGATTCTTTATGGGGAGCAGTCTTACCGATATTCTTCTACTGCTATAGTAGATTCACATCAACCGTGCATCTGACGTCCTGGCCAGTCCCTTACAACGCTCCTAACTGGCTGTTGATAAACCAATCACAGGGCTGGAAACCCTCAGTCTCTCTCGAGAGACTTCACATAAGGAGGATGTATGTTTCACCTCTCCTCAGGGATACGTCTTTCAAAAGTATCCCTCAGGAGAGGTGGAACACGCATCCTGCCTATGTGAACTCTCTCGAAAGTCTGAGAGTTTCCAGCCCTGTGATTGGCTTATCAACAGACAGTCAAGAGCGTCGTAAGGGACTGTACTAGACACCAGATGCCCAGATGCACGGTTGATGTGAATCTACTACAGTCCGTGTAAAGTTAATCTGACTGAGCTTGGCGTTATTTCTATGGTGATTGATTGTGATTTATTAATGTAAATGAAAAATAAAAGGTACTGATCACTAGCTGAATTCGGCTGAAAATTAATATTTCTACGCTAGCGTAAAAACTTATTGGACTAAAAAAAATTTAAAGACGATACTTTTTGTCACAAGCTGCAAACTAAGGTAATGCCTTTCTAATAACAAAGTTTAAAGCTATACAAAACGGTATATATCATGAATGATCGGTTACACTATATCGAAAACTGTTTTTATTTATAAAGATGGAAAAACACGAAGGATCAGTTTTACCTATCTTTCTGATTTATCAATCCTTATAATACAATAAGTATTTTAAACTGAACATGCAACGTATAAAATGTGCTACATATGTATTATGTTGGATTGCAGAAACATATTTTATATTATTTTTGACGATATAGTTATATATACTAATACAAACACACACACACACATATACTTTAAATATTTATACATACATGCATACACACACACACACACACACCCACACATATATATATACATATATATATATATATATATATATATATATATATATATCTATATATAAACATCATACATGTATATATATGCGTGTGTATGTATGTATGCATAATATATATATATATATATATATATATATATATATATACACACACACACTATATATAATATATATATATTATATATATATATATATATATATATATATATATATTATATATAAGTACATACTTTTATATGTATATATACATACACATCCACGTACTATATAATATATATACATATCCACAATCCCCACACCATCCTAACGAGAACAAGAGCGATCTTCTTCTTCTTCTTCTTGAAGGTTCCTCGGCCGAAGCGTCGACGAAACTCGTCCGGGGTTTTCCCTTCCTCGGGATTGAAACCGAGGCCAGGCTGACCCCCTGAGGTCAGTCCACCAAGGATATCCCTCCAAGGAATTCGGGGAACGTCACGATCAAATCCCGAGGTTAATTGAGTACGCCCCTTTGGGAGATAACTGTTGTGTAACGTGTGTAAGCCGAGGACCTGTGTGTATAAAACACATTATACTGTATATATATATATATATATATATATATATATATATATATATATATATATATATATATATATATATAGTAAGAAGGACCTGTATGTTTTCTTATCATTTATATGTTCACGTGCATAATGAATATACAGTGTGTATAAACACACATATACTCACATATACTGTATGTGTGTGTATATATATATATATATATATATATATATATATATATATATATATATATATATATATATATATATTAGGTATACATGCTGTAACTGAATCAGCATTTTACAGCTTCAGGCGAGCGCGCTAAAATGGGCAGAAAACACAATATAACTCAGCCCCATAGGTAATAAGGAACACGAGAGTGAACTGCCTTGAGCAATCCTGAACTAATGTGGAATTCTGTATTCCACTGGCTGTCCTGAATCCCAGAACGAGCTTTAAAAAAAATAAATAAGATAATATAAAATAATGCAGCTGAGGGTCAAATTAAAATAAAATGTTCATTTTTCTAGGATTTAGCTGTAAGTAATATTTTCCGATGGTGTAGTCAGATATGCTTAAAAGTTAGACGAAAATAAATAAGACAAAACAATAAAATATACCGTTTACAGAAAATATTAGATGACAGTATGCCTTTAACATAAGGATATCGAGTTACTGACAGAAATGAAGAATGGAAAAATCATTAGTGTAGCATGTGAAAACTGTTGACATTTACATTAAGCATAAGAATGCCCCCCTCTTCTATAGCAGACATGAAAAACCCCCAAAACTTCACGGCCATCATATATTTGTGTCTGTTTTAACGGTTATTATATATATATTTGCCAATTATGTTAAGCAAGCAAAACATGCGCCGATCACTTCGGCGCAATCGAGTTTTCTGTACAGCGTATAATGATGTATGAAACTCTCAGCCATGGCCCATGAAACTCTCAGCCACAGCCCGGCGCTGTTCTGTGTTGTTAGCACGTATATCGGTGCCAGACGCACGACCATAGCTAACTTTAACCTTAAATGAAATACAAACTACTGAGACTAGAGGGCTGCAATTTGGTATGTTTGATGATTGGAAGGTGGATGATCAAGATACCAATTTGCAGCCCTCTAGCCTCAGTAGCTTTTAAGATCTGGGGGCGGACAGGAAAAGCGCGGGCGGACAGACAAAGCCATTTCATTTTTTTAACAGAAAGCTTAAAAGCATAATCTCAAAAAGCTTATCTTAGGAAAAATACATTATCTGATAACGTTCATGAACATATTACAGTTTTTTAATACTGCAAAGCAAACAGCTAACAGGAGTCTCCTAAATGATTACCGAATATGTGTTATAAAACCTGGCATGGCCTTAAATCAAATCCCAGCCTGTTATTATTATGAATTTAATTATGCGAAAGGAATAAATGACCCAGTAATTAAGTATACTCACCAGATA
The DNA here is from genome assembly GCF_015104395.2 of Macrobrachium nipponense. NCBI lineage: Eukaryota > Metazoa > Arthropoda > Malacostraca > Decapoda > Palaemonidae > Macrobrachium > Macrobrachium nipponense. The sequence continues at coordinate 72,428,818 of NC_087218.1, read as the reverse complement.
TTTATGTCAGGCAGTCTAGACTGCGCACTGAGTATACTACTACTACTGATAATAATAAATGCTGACCAATAAATATGCAGTATTTGAACGGCAAACCTTATTGTAATTCTTGAAAAATAATTTTAATCGAAATGAAATAAGAAAATATACGTTCAATACTAATATCTATTCTACAAATCTCTCAAAACTATATGAAAATTACAGACAACATCCGGACTAAAGTACTACCAATTGCGCACGCAAATAGACAAACGCGTACACATACACACACACACAAACACTCGCCACAATGTTGTTAATCACTGGACCACGAGATATAACTAGTTATTCATTAAAATGATTCTGATCGTAACACAACCATCGACAAGAATAACTTACTGTTCTGATAACTCAATTATCGACAGGATGAAATTATACTACCACTGTTTATGTATTTAATCGCTCAACTTGATTCAAAATGAACGGAATAGAAAGAAAAGAATTCATTTCACGTTAATTTAACAGGATTTAAAGAATTAAAATGTCATCCATCCATCATACCCGGCAAGTGTGTAGTTCTTTGTTGGACGAGTGGTTTACGTGCTCACGTACCGATTCGGTAGTTGCGAGTTCGACTCTTCGCTCTGGTACAGTGGTTCGTGTCGTGGTATGCCACTCAGATTTCGCGGGTTCGCGTTCTCCCTAGGGCGATGAAAAATCACTGGTTCTGTATCATGATCAACTACTGCCGCAGTGTGGGGTCTGCGGTAGCTGCGGTAGGAGGTTGAAACCAACATTCTTTGGTAGCTTGAATTTCAAGTCAGTTGCCCCCGTGTGCCTGTTCCATGTGAATAGGTTTTATCTATTGAAATAATAATAATAATAATAATAATAATAATAATAACTATAGAAATTGGATAAAAAGAATAGACCTGCCCTTCAAGTTTCCACATGAAAACAATATCAACGAATTTCAACACCGCGTTTCTGCACAAATGTCGATACTCTTACGCAAGATATCGTGTTTCATTGTCACAATTCCCAAACTTTTGTTCTTGTCTCTTGCTTTCACAGAAATGAACCACGAGGGCGAAAGAAAGTGGCAGGTGAACAGACAGTGTGAAATTCGCGTGTTAGTTCCAGTGAGATTTTCGCTGTTTTTGTTATTATTGTTTTTTCCTTTTTTATTTATTTATTCATTTATTTTTATTTATTTATCTATTTTTTTTTTTGCTTTGACGATGTGGGATATCATAATATATATCCAGATTTATTTATTTTTATTTATTTATTTACTCTTTTTTGTTTTTTTTGCTTTGGCGATGAGGGATATCATAATATATATCCATGGAATACTTCAACTATTTTCGCTAAATGTAATATTTCCCACTATCTTTTACCTACAATATTTTGGGTGTCGCTTCATTGGAAATTCTATTTAACGTAACACATCTGTTTCCTTTGTGCCCCAAAAAATATAATAAATAAATGAAATAAAAAACTTGGAAACTTTTTTTCACTTCATATGACAAAACATTTTTTCCGTCCATATAACGAAGGTTCTCATGAATCCACAACTCCTCTCCCTCACAACACAGAGCAAAAACAACATATGGAGCAAACACTGACAATTTCGGATCATTCGTAGCTATAGTCCGTTTTTTTTTCATCTGTCCATCTGCCTGTGGTGTTTTCGAATGGTACCACTGCGTCCCGGGCTTTAGATAGTTACGCTATGTGTAAGTTTTAGGTAAATAAAAGGATATCTGGGTGTACATTTGCAACTGAAAAGTGTTTTAATAATTTACTGTATGCGAATTACACAGTTAATATTCGAAACAGGATATTATTTATAGCCCGGGACGCAGTGTTACCATGCGCAAACACCAAAGCGGATGGACAGATGAAAAAAAAAACAGAGTATAGTGACCCCCAAAGGGTTTTAACCCGGTATGTTTCCACCTTTGCAGAGGCGTGTTTAGTACAAGCCCGTTGGGGACGACCGTAAAAACGTAAACAAAATATCATAAAGACAATGACTCCAAAGCAATATTAGTCATAGAAATAAATCGGAGAAGAAATTGTCAAGTCTTCAGGAAACTTGAATCAGGAGCCATCAAAATTACGAATAGTAAGATAAGACTACGTAAAATAACATGTTAAATTGAGATCTAATAAATATTATTAACAATGATAATCAACAATAATTGATGCAGATCGCTGGTAATCAACGTATATCAAAACATTGGCAATGAATGACACTCACATCAATTTATAACATCATAAAATACTTGGCAATGAACTTAAAATAATATAATTAACAACGACTGGAGTTATAACAACGCTGCAAACACTCCAAATGAATGCTTGTTATTAAAACTATTCATAATTTTAATCTCTTACTTTTTAATATTCGTACTCATTATCATTATAAATATGAATACATAACTTTTATTATTATTATTATTATTATTATTATTATTTTATTATTATTATTATTATTATTATTATTATTATTCCAGCAACCAAAGGGTCTGATGATTTAATGATCGCACCCTGGAAATCTACGGATGAGGAATGGAATGAAATAATATAGTTTAGGTCAAAGGCCAAGTACTGGGACCTATGAGGTCATTCAGCGATGGAAGGGAAATTGAGACTAGGTAGGTTTGACACGTAACAGGAGGAAAACCTCGCAGATGCGCTTTCGAGCAATTGATAAGTGAGGGTGGACAGCAAGATGGAAGTAAGATAATATGCAAGGAGGTACTGTAAAAGGTCTGAAAGGGGTTGCAGGCTTGCAGCTACGGGACGAACGGAACGCTGGAAAGGTTCAAATTTGCATGATGTTTTTACGTTGCATGGAACCAGTGGTTATTCAGCAACGGGACTAACGGCTTTACGTGCCTCCCGAACCACGTCGAGAGTGAACCTCTATCACCAGAAATACACTTCTCTAACCCCTCGGTGGAATGCGCAAAAATCAAACTCGCGGACACCGAGGCGGCAGGCCAGGACCACCATACCGATCACGCCACTGAGGCGCTAAACTGGTAGGTTGCTAAGGCACTATGATGATGACGATAAGACTTCCGAACTCGCTGGCCCCAGCTAAAATGGTACTATCACAACCTTTTTCAAGACAACTACAAAACACCATCTCTCGGATGAATCCGCTCTCCGAATTTTTTGAAAAAATAAAAAAATAAATAAAATAAATAAATAAATGAATAAATAAACACCGCCTTCAACCTAGCACAAAAGAACGAACGACCCCTACCCGGATCCCTTGCTGCAAATCCCCTCCTTTGTAAAAGAGCGGCGGAGGAGGAAGTCTCGCAAGCATTACGAGAGGAAAGCGGAGGGATCTGCCTCCTCGCCTCCTTCCAAAGTTCTGATACTTTTACGCGTCTTTTCGGGCTATTAACATAATCGCCAGATTCCGAGAGTGAAACTGATGGAGCTGCGCCCAAGACGTATTTATGACTTTGTCTTCGTGTATAGATATAATATATATATATATAATATATATATATATATATATTATATACACACATATATACTATTTATACAAGTATGTATAAAACTGTTTGTGAGAGAGAGAGAGAGAGAGAGAGAGAGAGAGAGAGAGAGAGAGAGAGAGTGGGGAGAGAACGATCAAGCCAAGACTAACACAACAGTCCATATCCTATTGTCTTATGCATTTTAATCCCCGACGGGAACAGTCTCTCACGACTGTTTATCTAGCGAGATCAGAAATACCCACACACTCTATAAACATTCCGGAGGAATCGGAAATACTCGTACTGTCTAGATAAATATTCACACGGTACAGGGTGAGTTTTAACCCCAACGCTAAGATAAAGAAAGCATGACGTCTCCTCACAACGGTCAGGACAAAGAGAGAACTCGAAAGATTTCTGTAATTATTGGATTGAGTTCTGAAGAAAATTTTACATCTGACCTTGGCCTTGTCTTAAAGATTAACCTTTCTCCTGAAGACAATATGGACTGTATGGTCAAAGTGATGGCTGAATGAATAATATATCGATGTATAATTCTTGGAGATTCATCAACAATCGATGTATAATTCTTGGAGATTCATCAACAATCGATTTATAATTCATGGAGATTTATCAACATGAAAATGATGGAAGTGACCTCCACCGTTGGACATCCTTGATCTTTAGGTTAACCTTAATCTTCCTGTAGCCTTACCTTTCGTGAAACCTTGACTTTTGAGTAACCCTAAAATCAGGGTAACCTTAAACCACAGTCAAGCCTGGTTTGTTAGTTTGTTTGTATGGTGCATTTACGTTGCATGGAACCAGTTGTTATTCAGCAACGGGACCAACGGCTTGACGTGACTTCCGAACCACGTCGAGAGTGAACTTCTATCACCAGAAATACACATCTCTCGCTCCTCAATGGAATGCCCGAGAATCAAACTCGCGGCCACCGAGGTGGCAGTCAAGACCAAAACAACCACGCCATGAAGGCACTCAGTCAAGCTTGGCCTATGGTGTTGCTGTAAAAGTTTTTCTGAAGACCTTTCCTTTTTAGGAAAACAGAATTATTTTAACAGTGTTATGGTTAAAGATGACAGTATATGTCATGATGTACTTTTATACAATATGCTTGGGTTGACTATAGGGCAGTGGTCACCAAACAGTCGATCGCGGTCTACCAGTCGATATATATATATATATATATATATATATATATAATATATATATATATATATATATATATATATATATATATATATATAAATGTAAGGGAGGCAATTGTACCATTATTTTATCGTACTATGGCGCCATTTTAAAAATTTTCCCCCACGTAACAATATGTGATTATGTAGTATGGTATATCGTAAAAGAGTTTCAGTCTTTAGAGTAGATCTCGGAGTCCGAAAGTCTGGCCACCCCTGCCAGACGGTTGGCGGTAGGGGTCACCGGTTAGGTAGTGGGGGTTTAGTCGCTTCCGGCTAGATAAGACTGCTTAACTAACTTTGGTTAGGTTGGGGTATGATAAGCTTCGAAAGTCAACATCTGTATCATCTGATACCTTCACAATGCACTTGCTCCTGATCCGTCATACCAACCGCGGATAGGGTTATACTGCGCGCAATTAAGCAAGTATCATGAGGTGTTATGTTACGTAATTACAACCGTAGCTTGACACATGATTGATGATTTACAAGCACACCGAAGGTCCCGTTGCACTGCTTTACAGTAACCTGATTACGTGCTGATGACCTTTTTCATTGGAACGCCAGGTTTTCTTCATTAATGGATCAATGATTATTTAATCAATTTAGGTACGAGATGAATCCAATTATAAAACTGTCATCTAATTGGAATGTACTGATATTTCTTTAATTTACAAATGACATCGAAATTAAATAAAACAATGCACAAACTATAAAAAAATGACTAGGCTGTAAAACAATACTTTTTATGAGACTTAAGTAGCAGCCATTTTTGCCTTAACATGCTACTTTTTCGTATGAAACAACCTGATTTATGAAGTTCTTTGTTACTAACATTCTAACTTTAATGCGATATTGAAACCAAGTCCTTAACATTTGCTTTTAAAAAATACAGATACAATAAAAATGAATCTCTAAATTACTTTATTTTATCATGTAATACAATTCACGCTTCTACCCTTCTTGGGGCTAGCCCGAAAAATGTATTCTTGAGTGAGAGATGAAATTTGTGGCAAGGTAAAGTTAAAGAAGTTGGACAGCTAGCTGGGAAGAGACCAAAGGGAACGGAAGAAATATAAGTGGCAGAAAGCAATGCTGCTGAGAACGAAGGGACGGCAAAGAACCTTCAGTACAGTAGGCTGAGCACGGCTCACTGTAAGTGGTCCCCACTTACAGGATATCCACGCACACTGAACATAGGGTGTATACAATTCAAAGGATAACGCGGTCCTTCAATAAACTATATATTCCAAATACATGAAAATTACGGCACACACACAATACTATAAACAGAAAACGACACACACACACACACTAACACGCACGTAACATAAACAATGCGAACAGCGTGAACAGAAGCGTGACTGAGGCAGGGAACGTGTCTACACTCTATAGTCCTAAACAAACACACGAGGATTCGGCCTCAAGGCTCTTGAAACCGAAAAGAGAAAATCCACGAAGACAGACTTTTTTTTTATTGTTTTAATTCTCTTCGGAACACATTCCAGAGACAGAAAATGGGTTCCGTATTTATCAGACGACTTCTTGGAGGATAAATGATAATTATGGCATTATTTCATGACAGAAAATGGCATAAGGTTAGCAACCTCAACCGCAAAGACTTTCTGAGGACCGCAAATTATATCTTAGTTTAACCAGACCACCGAGCTGGCCCGAAGGTTTAGATATTCTTAAGGACTAGGAACCAATTGGTTACCTAGCAACGGGACCTACATTATATCGAAAAATTGATTTCTAATCACCAGAAGCAAATTCCTCTGATTCCATGTTGGCAGAGCGAGGAATCGAACTCGGGACTACCGAATCGGTAGGCGAGCACGAAGACCACTCTTCCAACAAGGAACTGCTACTTAGACTTCAGGGGACACCCACTCTATGGGGAGAAAAAATTTTAAAGTGAAAACACTTATATACCACATTCATATATAAAACAATAACATACAAGCACTGAGCTACAAAAACGGCCTTTAATATTAAATTCGGAGACAATACATTTTCATATATGTTAACCTCCACTTGATGGCCGTGTGGTTCAAAGAGTGTCACTGTAGTCTTGAGTTCGTGTCGTCCGTGGTTCGAGCCCACAAGACGAGGAACCCATTATCAATTAAAAAATTCGCCTTCGGTTAACATATATGAAAATATATAATTTCCGAGGCAGAGTGACTTGGATATGAAAGGACATTTGTAGCTTGACGCTTGTATATAAAATTCATTCATAATCATAATATATAAGGAGGACTACCGAAAGTAGGAATGGATGTTTTACAGATAATTTAAAAAAAATGGAGGGGGGGGGATTCCCCCAAATTTGTTTTATTTGTTCTTTTACTTTAACTGGGTGGTTTGTTTGTTTGTTTGTGTGGTGTTTTTACGTTGCATGGGAGCAGTGGTTATTCGCAACGGGACCAACAGCTTTACGTAACTTCACATCTCTAACCAGTCAGTGGAATGCCCGAGAATCGAACTCGCGGCCACTGAGGCTCTATTTTTAGCTGGTGGTTTACCAGCATAAAAAAATCTAAAAAATGTATACTTTTATACAGCCGAACATCACCTCACGCTCACCCGCAAACAAACTAAAAAAAAAAAAAAAGAGCAATGGACAACTTTCTAAGGTGGAAAAAAAAAACTATAATTTTTCTGTAAAAACTTCTCAGAATAAACTTTCCTAATTTATTTTTATCTGGACGACTTCCCCAAAATAAAATATCCGCCTTTCTTTTCTTATTTTTTTTTCTATGGACGATTTTCCAAAAGACGAAAATATATTTTTCCTTTTATTTCCTCGTCTTAGTGATTTCCAATACTGGCAATTTCCTTCAGCGACCAAGGCGTTTCAGCCATTGTATAATTCCGTTATTTTATTCATTTATTTATTTCCCAGTAGTGTACGGAATGTATCGAAATCATTGAAAGAATAAAAGAATATTCGTCCAATGAGTTCTGTCAACTTCAAAGCTCCGAGTTCATTGAAAATAACAACAACAATAATAATAATAGTAATAATAATAACAATCACGCTACATAATAACTATATATTAATAATACTAATTATTACCACGCTCCCTAAAAATAATAATAATTAATAATAATATAAAACACCAAGAGATGACCGGACAGGATCAGGAAAAGAATATATGCAGAGACTCAAGGCAATACTGAAGTCAAAACTCAACGCCGGAATATGATAAAAGCCATAAACACATGGGCAGTGCCAGTAATCAGATACAGCGCAGGAATAGTGGAATGGACGAAGGCAGAACTCCGCACCATAGATCAGAAAACCAGGAAAAATATGACAATATACAAAGCACTACACCCAAGAGCAAATACGGACAGACTATACATAACACGAAAGGAAGGAGGGAGAGGACTACTAAGTATAGAGGACTGCGTCAACATCGAGAACAGAGCACTGGGGCAATATCTGAAAATCAGTGAAGACGAGTGGCTAAAGAGTGCATGGGAAGAAGGACTAATAAAAGTAGACGAAGACCCAGAAATATACAGACAGGAGAATGACAAACAGAACAGAGGCAACTGGCACAACTAACCAATGCACGGACAATACATGAGACAGACTAAAGAACTAGCCAGCGATGACACGTGGCAATGGATATAGAGGGGAGAGCTAAAGAAGGAAACTGAAGGAATGATAACAGCGGCACAAGATCAGGCCCTAAGAACCAGATATGTTCAAAGAACGATAGACGGAAATAACATCTCTCCCATATGTAGGAAGTGCAATACGAAAAATGAAACCATAAACCACATAGCAAGCGAATGTCCGGCACTTGCACAGAACCAGTACAAAAGAGGCATGATTCAGTGGCAAAAGCCCTCCACTGGAGCCTGTGAAAGAAACATCAGCTACCTTGCAGTAATAAGTGGTACGAGCACCAACCTGAAGGAGTGATAGAAAACGATCAGGCAAAGATCCTCCCTGGGGCACTATGGTATCAGAAAACTAGATAGGGTTGATACAGTCCCCTGCTAAAAATAGACCAGACGTGACGTTGATTGACAAAATCAAGAAGAAAGTATCACTCATTGATGTCGCAATACCATGGGACACCAGAGTGAAGATTAAAGAGAGGGAAAAAAAAATGGATAAGTATCAAGATCTGAAAATAGAAATAAGAAGGAAGGATTGGGACATATGCCAGTGGAAATTGTACCCATAATCATAGGAGCACTAGGCACGATCCCAAGATCCCTGAAAAGGAATCTAGAAAAACTAGACGCTGATGTAGCTCCAGGACTCATGCAGAAGAGTGTGATCCTAGAAACGGCACACATAGCAAGAAAAGTGATGGACTCCTAAGGAGGCAGGATGCAACCCGGAACCCCACACTATAAATACCACCCAGTCGAATTGGTGGACTGTGATAGAGCAAAAAAAAAAAAATAATAATAATGTTCTAAGAGGTCCACAATAATAAAAAATGTTGCGAGTTCGTGTATAATTTGTTTTTATTATTGAGGACCTTTTAGAACATTATATATACTTTCGCGGTAGGGAGTCCCCCCACCCCCCAAAAAAAAAAAAATAATAAAATCATCTTGCATTCGATTTCACCTAGACGTCATGTAGATGTACAGGACGCAGAATGAGAAAGACGAAAAGTATTAAAAACAATACATTAAACTAGACTATAAACATAACATCGAAATGTCTGCATGTTCGTTAAACTCCGACTAAGGCACACACACATACACACACACAAAAACAGTTGGAGCTGTCACGCGGCGAAGACCGTCAGTGTTCATTCGAAGAAATCTCCATTTCAATTTCATCAAGGGAGAGGAGGAGGAGGAGGAGGAGGAGGAGGTCAGGCGCCAACCCCCACAGCTTCCCCCTCCTCCCACCGGTGTCTTAACCTGATCGTTACATTTCCTGAGGCACGAAAGCGCTCCCAGATAAATTCTGGTAATTCAATTAACAATCCTTTCCGAGCGAGAATTCGGGACAAGGTTACTTTTACTTTCTTGTATCGGGTCTCCTAAGAAAATCCTTTGACCTACATTTTACGGAGAGTGATTTTTGTTACCCGTTTTCGTATCTTTTTTTTTTTTTTTTTTTGGGGGGGGCGGCTTTTTGTCCGTCCGTCCGCCCTCAGATCTCAAAAGTTACTGAGGATAGAGGGCTGCAAATTGGTATGTTGATCATCCACCCTCCGATCATCAAACATACCAGCCTCAGTAGTTCTTATTTTACTTAAGATTAAAGTTAGCCATGATCGTGAGTCTGGCATCGCTATAGGTGACAGCAACACAGGACACCACCGGGCTGTGGATAATTTTTTTTTAACAGCATTATACGCTGTACAGAAAACTCGATTGCGCCGGAGAAACTTCGGTGCTTTTTTTTTTTCCTGGTTTAAAGGAGCTATTACTTCGCAATCGCATTTTTCTTCTCCAAGGGGCCAGTAATGAAGTCAAGTCACAAAACTGAATTTGAAGAAAAAAAAATTAATACCATTTACGTCATACACCTTTTTAGTCTGGCACCTAAATATGTTTCAATTTTTTTTTTTTTATAATGTGAATTACACCTTTATTACTATTTTGTAGGTTCTGTTACTTTGCAATGTTTTTCTTCATGAAGCCAGTAATGAAAACACGCCGTACCTCTGAAATTTTTAAAAGATGGTTAATAATATTATGAATGTCAAACATGCTAACTGGCCTTTTAGTCTGACACTAAATACTTCAACACATTTTGTATCCTCCATATCAAACCATTTTTACGTTAAGCTAAAAAAATGTTTACTTGCTGTTTAAGAATTTTTGCTCACTTATAATAATAATACAATAATAATAATAATAATAATAATAATAATAATAATAATAATTATAATAATAACACGTCCATTACCACGCAGAATCCGACAAGGAACGTAACCAGACAGAACCACACAAACCAGAGACATACGACTTTTTCTTTTTCTTTTTTTTTTAATCTTGGCATGTTTGTCATTTCGTGTTTGCGAGAAAGTGACCATATTTCAAATGCTTTCTTAACCACATATATATATCATTTGCGAAAAAAGGAAAAATAGAAGCGGATGACAGGAATGAATTTATTTAGCTTTTTGGGCCGGGGTCCCCTCGAGCTATAAATTCTGAACTCGGGGTCAAGATTTTCCAGGAGGGGCACAAAAACAAGATTGATCATTCCATTGATACGTTAAACTCGCTTCGTATAAAATGTGGGACTGATTTTATTCAGCGATCTTGTCGTGAATGAATTGGATAAGATGATTATTTTCGATAGAGTGGTTCGTGGTGGTGGGTTTCTGTATCCTAATAGTAGTATTTATGACTTGGACCATCGACGGATGGTTTCTCGTTTGTCACTTTTTCATGTTGTATTTCAACAGAGCTCTTTCACGTTCCAATTGATCCCTGATCCCCTTTACCCGCTGAGAGCAACCAGATTCGCTGAGCAGCATCACCAATATGCAGACATGTGCCTCGCTGTCGAACTTCTCAGTTCCAGAGGTCCTTTATCCCTTACACCGTTGGACTGTGGAACGGAACAGCCTCCCAGAGGAAATCACGCAATCGGAACTTCTTCAGAGGTTCTAGCGAAGGTGCAATACATTACTACCATAATACTATTCTCCTTGCATTTTAATACGTTTTGATCTATTTGTTGATCTGTTTTTCTTTTAAATAAATAAGTGGGGTCTCTTCTTTCTGTATTTCCCTTTACCTCGTCTTACTTCTTCCTAATGAACACCAATTTCTTTGGAAGCTTAATTTCAAGTCAATAGCTCCCGTGGGCTTGTTTCATATGAATAGGTTTCATATGAATAGTAAATACACCTTACGCACTTCATAATAATAGTAAATACACTTTACGCACAATGTTCTATAAAAAAAATGTTTTATTTATATTCTGCATATGCAGTGATACTATCATTAAAATAAACTCAGCAAGAATGTCGTAATTAAGGTAAATAAAAAGATAAATAAGGCTAGGATATATAGCACTCATTAATGTTTTTCACCACAGTGCACGAAGCCAACACCTTACAGACCTTACATCTTGTTCGGGTTGCCCCAGGTCCCTCAGTGTGAGGCACCTCTAATGTCTACCAGAGAGTTGCTTAGTACATCTTCCGGTATATTTTGCATCTTTCCAATCTTGGATGGTCTGGGATGCAGTTTAGATATTTGTCGAGCTATTCTTAAACACATCTACGCTCACTCCTGATATATTCCTCAGATGAGCTGGCAACGCATTGAATAGACGCTGCATTATCGATGCTGGTGCGTAGTGGATTAATGTCCTGTGTGCTTTCCTTATTTTTCCTGGTATATGTTTTGGGCACTATTAATCTACCTCTGCTTGCTCTTTTTTTTCTTTCTGATATTTTTAGTTCCATGATATTTTCTGCTATTCCTTCTATCTGTTTTCCATGCCTGAATTATCATGTAGCGTTCTCTTCTCCTTTCTAGACTATATAATTTTGAAGAATTGTAGTCTTTCCCAGTAGTCTAGGTCTTTAACTTCTTCAATTCTGGCTGTAAGGGCCTTTTGTACACTCTCTATTTGTGCATATCCTTTTGATAGTGTGGGTACCATATCATATGCAAATTCAAGTGGACTACGAACATGTTTTTTATAAAAGCATTTCATTCTGTTCAGCTTTTCTTGTTTTGAGTGCCCGTAACAAACATTCCCCATTTTTGCTTTACATTTTGCCAACAGAGTTGCTATTTGATCATTGCATAACATGTTCCTATTCATCATCACACCAAGGTCTTTAACTGCTTCCTTATTTGTGATGGTCTCATTATTAGGTCCCTTATATGCATATAGCTTTCTTTCTCTGTCTCCATAATTTATTGATTCAAATTTATCAGAGTTAAATACCATCCTATTTACCTCTGCCCAATCATATACTTTGTTAAGGTCTCTTTGTAGAGCGTTCCTATCTTCATCACAAGTAATTTCTACTTATTCTTGTGTCATCTGCGAAACTACTCACTAAACCGAATCCTTCACATTATTGTCTAATGTCATCAATCATAATAACAAACAGTATTGCAGCTAACACCGTACCTTGCGGCACACCGGATATCTTACCTTGACGTCATCCGATTTCTCGTCGTTTGCAATAACTATCTGTTTTCTGTTGTGTAAAAATTCTTTTAACCATCTTCCTACTTTATCCACGATATTGTGTTTTCTAATTTTCTTCGCTAATATATTATGGTCTACTTTATCAAAAGCTTTTGCAAAGTCTAAATAAACCACATCTGTTTCATTTCCGCTTTTCATATTTTTGAATATGTTCTCACGGTGGACTAACAGTTGGGTTTGTGTACTTTTTCCGGGTACGAAACCATGTTGTCCTTTATTAAAACAAATTAGTTTTTATTAATGTTTCATAATATTTTTCTTCATTACCCTTTCATACACTTTCATAATATGTGATGTTAGACTCACAGGCCTATAATTACTTGCCTCTAGTCTTGATCCACTTTTGAAAGTAGGGGTAATATATGCTAATTTGTGCTCATCATCAAATCTTGCTGTATCTACACTTTGTCTTAATAATATTGCAAGTGGCTTTGCGATAGAATGAACTACTTTCTTTAACAAATAGCAGGAATTCCATCAGGCCCTGCAGCAGCTCCATTTTAATTTCATTAATAGCCTGCACAATATCAGCTTCATTAATATCTATGTCAGCTAAATATTCACTATTTTCATCCCTTACTTCTATATCATTATCTTCATTATCTATTCTAGGGGTGAATTCTCTCTTACATCGTTCTGCAGTATGTTGGCAAATTTTCCTTTTTTTCATCGTTAATCTCCTTCAATTCTCAGAGGGCCTATTTCTATTCTTCTTTTATTCATCTTCTTCGCATATGAGTATAATAGCTTGGGGTTTTGCTTGATATTTAATAGGGTTTTTTCTTCCAAGTCCCGTTTTTCATTTTCTTTTGATTGTATAATCTTTTGTTCTGCATTTTCTATCTTACTTTTTAGTTCTATAACTTTCCATGCATTTTTTTCTTTTGCAAGACCTTTTTTCCACTTTCTGATTTTCTGGAACAAGATCCTTCTGTCTCTTGGTATGCATGAATGAGGTTTACTTTTCTTCTTCGGTATATATTTTTTTTCCACTATTTTCTCCAATATTTTATATAATATCTCCGTAATTTACCCTTATGTCATCACTTACGAAAATGTTATCCCAATCTTTGTTTAATTCTTCATTAATTTCTGACCATTTTATATTTTTACTGTAGAAGTTGTATTTTCCATATCCTTCCCACTTTTTCATTTCTTGCTTATCTCTATTTTCACTTGCTTTGGAATGAACTGTTAATTCTAGACATTATGGTCTGAAATATTCGCATTATAAACTATTATTTCTTTAACATAATCATCTCGTTCACAAATACTAGGTCTAAAGTATTTTTCCTTTCTTGTTGGCAGGTGATTTATTTGTTGAATGTTGTATTCTAGTAGCATATCTAATAGCTTTTCAAATTGCCTCTTATCTTCTGCACTACTATTACTCTCTTTTTTATATGTATAAGTACAACCACAATCTCCTATTCGTTTTCTTTTCCATTCTACGAAAGGAAAGTTGAAGTCACCAGATAGGAGAATAGTCCGTCACCTTGTGATTTCTACATATATCATCCAATTTTTCACATTATTAAGTCAAACTCTTTAGTATAAGAGGTCTATATATTACTATGTTCATTAATTTTTCAGATTCAAATTCTACCGCTATTAGTTTCACATTCTGAGTTACTATATTTCTCATATATTTTTCCTTGTTTTTTGTCTTTCCCATATATTGCGGTTCCCCCTTGATTCCTATTTTTTCTATCTGATCTATAAGTTTTGGAACCCTTTTATTTGATCATCATTCCCAGTCTCTTGGGAATACCAGGTTTTCTTTACTTATATTCATTATATCTATTTTCTTTTCATTTTGGGTTAGTTCTTCTAAGTACTCTATTTTTCTTTTTGAGTTACTCGTAACTAAACCCTGCGCATTCATCACTATGATGGTTTGCGTGTTTTCTCCTTCATTTAATACTGGTAGTAATAAGGATTTTCCCATGTCTCTTTCCTGTTCTGGTATGTTTGTTCTTTTTTTCATTTCCAGAAATTCTGACATTAAAAAATCCAACTTTTCCATAATATTTGATCTTCCTTCATCATAATTATTCATTTTGTGTCTGAATCTGCAATTTTCTCCGTTCTGCAATATCCTCTTGCATAATAAATACAGTTATTATCTCTTGAGTAGAATTTCGGAGCTGATGCTTTGAAATTTTTTTGCTGACACCTCTGCATATCTCATTGGTGGTTTGCTTTTCTCTTTTACCTGATATTCTTGATTTCTCTCTTTATTTGTTTCTTTCTTATTTTGGATTTTATTACTTGGTTGGTTATTTATTTGATTATGATTCATGGCTACAGGGTGCATATATTTGCATTTTTTGTCGAACTTACATCCTTTTCCTTCTTTTAGGTTTTTACATATTTTTGGATGCAGATCTCTGCAATCATCCCCATATCCATCTAAGTATGCACATTTACCATATATTTCATAGTTTTGACATATCTTAGGATGTTTGTAGTAACATCTTTCTCCAAATCTGCAATTCCCTCTTTTCAAAAGGTTGCAGATTTTGTCTTTTCTTGTCTATTTTTTTCCTCTTTCCCGTCATTGTATAGATCTGGGTAGAGCCTCTTCGGGCCATTTTGCTTTTTCTGTTGTCATATTCGTAATTTCTTTATTTCTTCGTAGGTATTGCTGCTTTATTGCCTCCATATGTAGTATCAATGAGTATCTCTGCATCCATACTTTTATCTTGTTCTTTGTTTTCCTTATTTTTTCTGTCATTTCATTTTTGTTTACTTCTCTTCCGTTTTCCTCTTCTTCTTTTCTTCTTCTTCTTCCTCTTCCTCTTCTTCTTCATCCTCAACTATTTGTACATTCAAATCTTGATTTAATAACATTGTCTATCCATGATAGACATGTTGAACAAAAAATTCTTGTATCTTTTCTCAAATCTTGTATTACCTCAGCACACTGTGGATGGGTCGGAATGTTGCATGCAGCACATTTTCTGATTAGGTTTTGTGGATTGACTATGCTATACCAAACCTTACACACAGTTTGCATGCTTTTGGCATTCTTTTTCCTAATGCATCAATTAGGATATTCACAAGATTCACCTTATTCATTTTCTTTGTCGGAATATGTTGGTTTATGTATATTTTCTTTATGAGTCTCTTGACCACTTGGATTTTATTTGGAACTTCTTCAATTATTTTCAAGATGTTTTCATTAGATTTGTTCCAGTTTGAAGGATTATATCCTTCTAATATATCTATGAATGCTTTGTATCTTTTTGGTTAGGACTGTTGCTGATTTCTGATCATAGAGAGAGAGAAGAGAGAGAGAGAGAGAGAGAGAGAGAGAGAGAGAGAGAGAGAGAGAGTAAAACGTAATAAACGGAACGGGGAACGGGAACGGAGGAGAGAAGAGCCAACGACAACAGCAGAAGATCGCAGCACCTGGGGAAGGATGAAGGATGGGATAGGAGAGTAGGACTCCTACTGAGGATGGGATTAGAAAGGAAAGGAGAACATGGAAAGGATAGAACTTCGACAGAGGACGCGGATGGAGGGAAAGACAGAGAAGGAGGACCACAAAGGACAGAGGGACTCCTGAGGAGGATGGAGAAGGATGGGACGATCTCCTAAAGGCTTCCTCAGTGTGATTTGTATCACCGGAACCCTACTGAATACACACACAGCCCCACACCCCCTTGGAAGATCCGACCGAGGGGGCTCTCTCATAAGTGGAACCCCGTGAGGGTACCCTATTCAGGGCAGCTCAAAAGGGGCACGAGGGCACAAAGGACCCGGCTGACACCTCGGACAAACCGACCGCTCCTTCTAGTTTCTCCTTTTATATATTATACATTTTTTTTCTTTTATGACTTGCATCTCGAACTGTATATTCCAGTGTCGCAATTCTCGTAACCCATTCCCCATCACCCCTTGGCCCCCGACCCCCTTCCCCACCCCTACCCACCCGATGTTCCCTGTAAAGCTGGCTTTGGGAAGGAGTTGGGTGGAGCCCTGCAAATTAGGATGAATAGAAAATATTCTCCGGGTAGTTCGATCAAATCATGATGGAAACTGACATTGCATTGTCGAGTATAATGTATGAAGCTGGACATACATTAGCTATGGAGAGTGTGAGCAGATTTTGCTACTTAATAATAATAATAATAATAATAATAATAATAATAATAATAATAATAATAATTATGTTGATTGAAAGAGAAACCCACAAAATCACTGTGTATAACGTGTTTACTTCTAAGTATTTACATTTACTTTTACTCTACACTCGAGTGTGGAATAAAATTAAATGTAAATACTAAGAAGTAAAGACATAATACACAGTGATTTTGTGGGTTTCTTTTTCAATCAACAGAAGAAAACTGAAAGAAGTTCTTGTCTGGTTTAATAATAATAATAGTAATAACAACAATAAGAATGATAATTATAATAATATTTTATTGAAAATAATGGCA
Source organism: Macrobrachium nipponense (assembly GCF_015104395.2). Lineage (NCBI taxonomy): Eukaryota > Metazoa > Arthropoda > Malacostraca > Decapoda > Palaemonidae > Macrobrachium > Macrobrachium nipponense. Next base: position 72,411,504 of record NC_087218.1, on the reverse strand, counting down.
TAATTTACAGAATTTATTTTATATAAATTCTCTTAATTCTTCTAATGATTCGTTTTTCTGGGACACTGGTATTCCTAAGCAGGTGTCCGATGTTCATCATGCTGTAAGTCATCAATGGGAATACCAGTGTGCCAGAAAAACAAATCATTAGAAGAATTGACAAAATTTTGTATAAAATCAATTCTGTAAATTCTACCATTGTTTGCAATAAATCATGTTTGAAAGAAGGTCTGTTTCCAGCATGCCGCTTACACAACAACAACAACAACAACAACAACAACAACAACAACACAATAATAATAATAATAATAATAATAATAATAATAATAATAATAATAATAATAAAATAATAATAATAATAATAATAATAATAACGAACCAAGCAAAATATTCTTTCAGGTTTCTTCTGGAGATGGAAAAAAGAAACCCACAAAATTACAGAGTATAACTTGTTTACTTGTAAGTCTTTAAATAGTATTCTACTTAAAACTCGAGCACTTTCAGGCCATATAATTATGTGGACCTTTCTCGAGAGATGTGTAGGTCATATCTCTTGAAGAAGGGACACAGGTAGGACCTGAAAGCACTCGAGTTTTAAGTAAAATACTATTTAAATACTTACAAGTAAATAACTTATACTTAATAATCTTGTGGGTTTCTTTTTCCAATAATAATAATAATAATAATAATAATAATAATAATAATAATAATAATAATAATAATAATAATAATAATAATAAAGCTTTATTTCAACGGCATTTAATCTATATAGAATCTTATCAATCCTTCTTATTATCTTTTTCTAATGACGTTGAAAAAGCTATAATATTCAGTGCTAATGCCCTCAGAGAATGCCTCCTTCTTAATAATAATAATAATAATAATAATAATAATAATAAAATAATAATAATAATCCAGTACAGCAGAATTTACGAACTGACTTCATTCAGAGCACAGATTCACCCCTGAATGTCGACCAGCTTCCTTCGACGTTTTGTGAGTATAAAAATATTAGTAACTGTCTTCTAAGAATATAGTCATCAGCTAAATACGGAGGCCTAAAAAAGGGTCAGAACCTCCCGCGCGCACGCACACACAAACATCGAGAAGTGTTTATTGTCAACTCCCGCCAAGGCTTTCAAGCGCTGATAGTTTATCAAACCAACCACAGAAACGCATCTCAACCAGAAACAATTTTCCCATGAAAATTTCTCTTAAACTAAGACGTCCATTTCAGAGGGTTCACAAAGTCTAAAAGGCTGACGGGAAAACGTTTCACCGTTCAGTGTTTGTGCCTGTAGGCTTGGAAATAAAAATTCAAGTGATATTTTAGTAAGACGAGAGAGAGAGAGAGAGAGAGAGAGAGAGAGAGAGAGAGAGACCTGACGTCCTTAATTGGGTGACAAAATGCCGATCTTCAAAGCGAATTTACTCCTAGGTAAACAACAGTGCGACGGGATCCTCGAACTTCGAAACCGCCATTATGAATGAAGGCAGAAAACTTCCAGAAGAAACGGCCTTGTTTACGTTAGGCGTCGGGAGATTCTTAAACATCAGCCCCTCGTGATGACGGCCATCTTGAATCGAGGCAACGATCTCAAAGACAGAATGGCCCTGTTTACCTTCGAGAAAAACACACATACGCACATACACACATACACACACACTTCCTCTCTCTCTCTCTCTCTTTCCTCCCCTATCCCGATGCCACCAGATCTACCCTTATAAACAACGCCTCAATATTTTGACAGCCAAGTAGCTCTCGCGAGGACTCCGTCCGCCACTTGGCTGCTGACAAATGAACGGTTCGGAGGGATCAGAATCCGCCGACATCCACGCTGCCATAACTTTCTGCAGAGAATCTAAACATGGGAGGATTTACGCCCCTCCTTGCGAAGACTGCTTTCCTAATGATATTTTTTTCCCAATCGTTTCATACATTATAGATTTTCTAGTTTCTATTACATTTTTTGCCGTTTTATACGAAAGCAAATTTTTTTTGCAATTTAAAAAAAAATCTTTTGTTTTGTTTATTTCATATACATGGTCCATTTTCTAATGGTTTTACCTAGTCGCTTTATCCACACTGTCTTTTATCATTTATCTTGTAGTTTCATACTGAGTTTTATAACAGTTATTTATTCTACTTTAAAAAAACAAGCCATTATGGCAGACCTAAAACTTATTTTAGGCTCTAATCCACTTATTAACCTCCCCCATATAGTTCTTCCCCTGTATTCCTGAACTAGATGTGGACATTAGATTGGCTGTTATATCGGCCTCTGTTTTTGAAAATTATAAGAGACAATGAACAAATTGTCTTTTGCATTTCCTCTACTTACTTTTCTCTTTCATTTTCTAATCTTTTAAGTTTTTACAAAAATAATGGGGAACGTTTTCCCTCGGCTAGGAGACTGAGCTTTTACTGGCGTAAGGATAGCTTAATCTACCAACGACCAATAACCACTAGACATAAAAAAAGGAGGGGTTTATTTGGTTTTTCATATTTGACCCACTGTTCCGCTATTCCTGCTTGTCTTTTACAGTTTTAATAATCTTAATACATGTACTTTTCTGTCACTATTATTATTTTGTTCTAAGGGGTCTACATTGATAAAAATGTTAAAAGTTCCTGCATAATTTATAAGCTCTTTATAAACGCTTTCGAACCCTTCCCTGGGTTCATCTTTTTGGACTGAAGAGGAACCTAGGGAAAGGTTCGAAAGCTTTTATAGAGTTTATAAATTATACACGAACTTTTAACATTTTTATTATTGTGGATCCCTTAGAACATTTGTATATACTCTCGTGTTAGATAGTTTTTCCCAATTACTATTATTATTATTATTATTATTTTATTATTATTATTATTATTATTATTATTATTATCAAAAAAGGGCCCTGAAAAGGAAGGACTGTTTAGCCAAAGTAGACCATTCAAGTAATTGGTCATGGGGAAAGATTTATATGTATAGAAGCTTCAAGAGCCGAGAGCCGAGCTCTGATGCACATCTCCAGTACTTTCTGTCCTATTTTTTCATGTTTTTCCAGTTCCCATATCGATAAATACAATAGCCGCCAAAGATGGTCAACACCAACACCACCCCCGCCCCCCCACCATCACTGAAGTCCCCATAGGACAAATAAGTATTCTCTCATGTGTACTTTATTTAATTTTCCATGAGATTGTAGAATTCGCCTTCTAAGTCACTTTTGGAATCCCATATTGGAAGTTAAAACTTTCAGAACTCTAGATTTTTAATGACGCAATCCACGGTGAGGGTAAGACCGTTAAAATGAAAAGGAGGAGTTGCCAACTGCAAGGCCAACAGATCTTTAAGAACATTCAAAATACAGTGTTATCCCCTCCTTTGGTACTTCTGTTTTCAACGCAGCAGGTCACACAAAGTTGTACAACTTCTATAGAAAACCATTTCCTGCGAATAACAAATAAGCGAGCTGAAGTCAAGGTCTTTCATCTTCAACAGGGAATTCTAGAAAGATCAGGAACGACTGTAAGGTGGGACAAAGAATTTTTAATGCATCTTCCACAGAACACTTCATCTAGTATGTGGAAAGCAGCGACCATTAAGCCTATTCACCTCAGAAGGACCTAACAGTTTTTGTTGTTCTTTTCCAACCAATGACGATGATGCTGAGGCCTTTACTAACCACTTCAAATCTAACTCACTCTACACCAGTGATGCCGTTTTTTCTTCACAACATTGGCTTTCAGCAGCGTTACCATAGGCAGTTCATCTTACTTTTTTACTTTATTTATGATTTAATGGTTAGAATGCGTATTTTCCGATGTATAATTATTTCCCGTGATGTTAGAAAACTACACGTCACTAGCTCAATATAAAGTATTTTTGACGAAGAAAAATAAAGGACTTCAATAAATTTCATTTGTATAAATAAGCAAGATATGTTTTATATCTTTATTTTCATAATAAAACATAAAAAGGCAAAGTGAAGAATTTTTTTCTTCAGTGCCGTGGCCTGTGGTCGGAAAAGCCACGGAGGGTTGCCAGATGTCACCAGAAAGCCACACTAATAGACGAAGTTCCTCAAAACGGCAAACCTGATCTATACCCATATAAGAGGAAGCCTTCTTTGAAAAATGGATGCCACCAGAATTTCAGAGAAAATATTGTATGTAGAAATAAGAGGGGAAAGGGAAATTTGGAAGACCTCCTCGTACTTCTCCGAATGATTTGTATCACTGAACAGTAAAAGACTGGGAGGTAAGTGCTCAGGACCGAAGTCTCCGGAGACCAAAGAAAGGCTTTTCTTTGGAGCTTGGTGGGTATATTGTGGGTAAAGAGGAGGGACGTGTTAGACGACATAATTTGCCCACCTATCGTGAGCAGCAATACTTGATGGAACCATTCGCCCATACCCAGAGGTCCGGAGACCAAAAAAAGGCTTTTCTTTGGAGCTTGGTGGGTATCAGTACTCTTGGGTGGGTATTTGTGGGTAAAGAGGAGAGGCGTGTTGGACGACAAAATTTGTCCACCTATCGTGAGCAGTAATACTTGATGGAACCATTCGCCCATACCCAGAGGTCCGGAGACCAAAGAAAGGATTTTCTTTGGAGCTTGGTGGGTATCAATACTCCTGGGTGGGTATATTGTGGGTAGAGAGGAGAGGCGTGTTAGACGACATAATTTGCCCACCTATCGTGAGCAGCAATACTTGATGGAACCATTCGCCCATACCCAAAGGGAAATTGTATAAATTTGCTGTACCACATAAATTAATACACATGCATATACATATATATAAACAAATATATATACATATATATGTGTATAACTGAATCATGTAAGTTTAGAAAGTGATAAATGCATAAATAAAGGTATCTGCTAAGTAAAGGACGTTGAGTCGAAAGATCTTGTAGCTACTCCAGTGTTTCACTTTCCTTCGTGGCTTATACCTTTACATATATATGTATATATGCAAATATGTATGTATATATATGCCTCAAGTATAAAAAGCCCATTAAAACACTCTGCTTTAAAACTATTAAAACTAAGATATTTCGGTGGACTGGCTTCCACTCTTGTCTTTTAATGGGCCTTTTATACTTGAGTACTTGAGACGTATCCTGCTTTAACAAAAGAATTTATTTTACAGAAGTATATGCTTTATATAATATATACTATTATATATATATATAGATATATATATATATATAGATATAAATTCTATATATATTGTATTATATATATATATATAATATATATATATAGATATACACACATAAGCACAATAAAAGCGCGGATGCGTAAAAAATATAGAACAACACCCATATGCTACCAGACATTTGATGAAGAACAAAATATCAAAGCCATTGAATGTGAGAATTCTTACCCGCATACTTCTGAAGGCATAAACTCTCCAGTTATGTTCATGCAATTGCGTGCGACTTCTCAGTAACTTCTCAACGACCGGGAAGTTGTGTGCGTAACCCACGTCGTGCCTGGCCTTAGCCACTCAAGTCTGTTTGCTCATATTGCGGAATAATATGCTTTATATATGTGTAATATATATTCACACATACATATACATATATGTATAAAATATAAAATATATAATATATATATATATATATATATATATATATATATATATATATATATATATATATATATGATTATAATCACTATATCACGTGATTCACTTATCACACATATCCACTAGGGAAAAATATGAGACGGGGTGTAGGTCCTGACCGGCTTCGACTTTATTTCCAAGTCACTAACGAGGACTGATACATGGTATTAGAAGTCACAAATATATAATATATGCTTGTCTCATTGAATAAATATTTTCTATTGTAACCCTTCTTTCAAGATAGGGAAGGGGGGAGGGGGGGGGGGGGGGAAGGTTCGCGCGATATTTCCATTAGTATCAACAAAAAATTATCCATCAGAAGGGAGTCACTAAATGAATGTTTGTATCAAGTTCCACAGAAATCCGCTCATGCATTTTCGAGATATTTTACTAAAGCACAGAAAGACAATCATACCCAAATTTGACGTCCCTCAAATTTTAATAGCATAATAATAATAATAATAATAATAATAATAATAATAATAATAATAATAATAATAATAATAATAATAAAACTTTGAATCAAATCAGCGTCTCATACGGTAACATCAGAACAATAATAATAATAATAATAATAATAATAATAATAATAATAATAATAATAATAATAATAATATAATAATAATAATAATAATAATAATAAAACTTTGAATCAAATCAGCGTTTCATACAGTAACATCAGAATAATAATAATAATAATAATAATAATAATAATAATAATAATAATAATAATAATAATAATAAAACTTTGAATCAAATCAGCGTCTCATACGCTAACATCAGTACAACTCCAGTACTCTTTGTCCTATTCCTTGTTACATTGCACGCAAAACCGCAATACTTTCGTGAAAAAACATTCATGTGGGGATATCTGATACTTGCACGAGCGATCAAGCGTACTAGGTAGAGTTAACGGATCGTGTGAGAAAGTCATATACATTTATGTGACGGTATCAATTACTCGCAGGAGAGATCCGTAGGAGGTAGGGTTAATGAACCATGTGGGAAAGCTGTAATACATACATAGCACATACATAGTGTATACTAAATATATATACAGTATATAATACATTACATAATATACAATGTGTGTGCGTGTGCCCGTGTTTATGTTTATTATAAACAGAAGGCGGAAAGACACAGCAGACTAAAGTCATAACCGAAACTAGTGGATGGAGGAGCGAGCCTGAAGATCAGTCTAAAAACGACATATTTTCTGTGACATTTTCTTCGAATTCTTCGAATAACATCAGCATGCAATTCGAATCAAACCTCTCTATCAGTATTCGTCCAGACGTCATAAACAAACGAATAAGAAAAGTAATAAACAAACAACAGAATGAGCAGCTGTAAGATGAAACAAATGAGCCAAGTCCTGTTCGAAGAAAACGACGAGCGAGCGAGCGTTGCTCGCCGCCACCGCCGCTGACAAGCCGCCATGAATCAATTTGCACGAGCGCCGATCTTGGCCACTTTCGTGCAGCGGACTCACGCCACTCATTAGCGCCCAATTCGTTGTGGTCAAATGATTTCGTTTGCATGCTTGGGAAGGGATCGGCAGTGTTGCCAGGTGTTGCCGATCAACAATTCCCACGCGCATTCGATCACGGATCACAGCGGAGCCTTTAGCAACAGGTCGCAATCCTAGACCGAGGCTGGTTCGTCTCTCTCGGTCCGAAGGGAAAGTTTTCTCTCGCGGTCGTCTCGATCGCTGCTGAAAGGGGAGAGAGAGAGAGAGAGAGAGAGAGAGAGAGAGAGAGAGAGAGAGAGAGAGATCTCAGTCACTGCTGAAAGGAGAGAGAGACGAATTGCATGGTTTTCTCTGTTCATAGTTTTCTTTCTGAATTCACTGAGAGAGAGAGAGAGAGAGAGAGAGAGAGAGAGAGAGAGAGAAGGTGGTTAGCATGGTTTTCTCTATTCATACAATGAGAGAGAGAGAGAGAGAGAGAGAGAGAGAGAGAGAGAGAGAGAGAGAGAGAAAATGGGGTTAGTATGGATGTCTCTGACTTTCTCTCTAAGTTAATGTAACTCAGAGAAAGACAGAAAGGGAGAAACGTATAAATAATTCCTTATTCCGTAGAGAAAGTCATCTCTGGAGTTTGGATGTCATCTGATCATTCCCATCCACCCATGAAAACACACACACACACATATCACAAATACTAAGCACACAACGAACAGCGGTGTTTACGAGCAATATAGCCCTTGTGTTAATCTTCGATAATTGCTTTATCGCCGTATCACTGTCAGCGATACGTCCTGGTGCTTCAAAACAACTACTATTATTACGGAAGAAGAAGAAGAAGAAGAAGAAGAAGAAGAGGAAGACACTCAAGCGTTAGTAATCAATACCGGATGCCTTTGTATTTTTTACTTATACTATACCTACTCTGGCTGATGTTCCTCCTTTAAAAGCTCTGCTTGGGCGGGACGGAATATAACCGATTTCCCTTCCTGGCTGACAGTAAAAAGCACCGTCTGATAGACAAAATATATAAAAGATTCAAAAGGAGATAAAAGATCGGATCTTACTGACTTGACATTTCTACAGCAACTTAATTTCTTTGTTACCTCAGTAGCAAGTCCCTCCTTTGCGATCAATATAAAATAATTAATCTGCTGTGGAGCGGGGAGGGTGGGTTAGGTCTGGTCAAGATTTAATCGAATTAATTAAGTTTTTGCGTCTCGTGATCCAGGACTGTGCAGCTCCCATAGATGTATGGGGATATGATAACTCCCTGGAAAGGTACAAATGTAAATGGGAATTCGATTAAATCTCTTTTTGGTCGTAGATCCCGATTTACTGAAACGTCGATTAATGCAAAGACAAACGAAACTAAACAACTCGGTCTTTGTATAAACAATACGCGGAGGAAATATACTCTGTTTATTTAGGTTTGGCGTTTCTTTGTGCTTACGAATATCGACGGGATGGGCAACCTTATATGCTTTCAGAGCCCTAAAATCGTAACCTCGAAAGGACTTCCTTTCGTCCTTCCAGCAACATCCCAGCAAACCACCTTCTGTAGCAAGCGACCATAAGAACAAACAAGTGCACTTAAGTATATCTTAGTTTAACCAGACCACTGAGCTGATTAACAGCTCTCCTAGGGATGGCCCGAAGGATTAGATATTTTCACGTGGCTAAGAACCAATTGGTCACCTAGCAACGGGACCTACAACTTATTGTGGGATCCGAACCACATTATATCGATAAATGAATTTCTAGCACTAAGAGTAAATTCCTCTGATTCCACAAACAAGTACAAAATGCGCCGAAGTTTCTTCGGAGCAATTGAGTTTTCTATACAGCGCATAATGCTGTATGAAACTACCAACCGTGCCCCAAGAAACATTCACCCACGGCCTGCTGGTGGCATGAGTTGTCGGCACGTATACCGTAGCCAGACACACGATCATGGCTAAATTTAACCTTAAATGAAATAAAAACTACTGAAGCTAGAGGGCTGGAATTTGGTACGTTTGATGAATGGAGGGTGGATGATCAACATAGCAATTTGCAGCCCTCTAGACTCTGTAGTTTTCAAGATCTGAGGACGGACAGAAAAAGTGCGGACGGACAGACAAAGCCATCCCAATCGTTTTCTTTTACAGGAAACTAAAACCCGAGGATGCGAGAGGACCTTGCATCAACCGCTGTGGCCGCGCAAGACAGAAGAAACGCCACAGGAGGACGACAGATGCGCCGAGGGCGATCTGATTTCAAAATACTTTCATGCACAACGATCCTCCCCCAGCTGATGTTGTCGATTTGCTGCAATAACTCCCACAAAAGCGCTGGTTAGGTCATCAACGATGTGAAAGATGACCAGTATATTCATAGCAGATAGGACTGATTGGTATAGTCTGTAGATTTCTGCCAGTCGACCAGTTTGTCTGTCTTTCTGTCAATCTGTCTCATGTAACAGAAAGTAAGGGAAACATTATACATATATATATATATATATGTATATATATAATTTTCGTGCATCGTACATTGTATATAAAATCCTACAAATAACACACACACACACACACACACACACAAATATATATAACTCAAGTTTTGGGGAGAAGTTCTTTTTTGTAAAGAAAAACTCATAACGACACGGACTTTCGGAAATTCTCCAGAAGATGAAACTCTTTATTACCAGATCATACGCAATAACATGGTGACTCCATCTCATAAAAGTATCAATCTCTCTCTCTCTCTCTCTCTCTCTCTCTCTCTCTCTCTCTCTCTCTCTCTCTCTCTCTCTCTCTCCGAGACTATTACTCCAATGTTTTTTCATCTTCTGGTTTCAAGCTGTCGTAAGGACGCTCTATTATTATTATTATTATTAATTGATTATTAATTAATTTATTATTATTAATTATTATTATTATTATTACTCAAAACGAGAAATTGACGACACAAAACAAGCTTGTAATGAATTTGATGCCCAGACGTGAGAACTGAAAGCCGAGACAATATAACAAATAAAACAATACAAGATATATGAACAAACTTACGAATACATCTGTGCATAAACAAAAACATAAGTATAAAAAAAGAGGCTAAAGCAATTGTGGAAGATACTTTTAACTAGCATTACAATCTCTCTGGACCTTATGAGGATTGGCATAAAAAAAGTCACGTCAAGACGAAAGAAATGAAAGACCTTGGGTAAAGAAAAATGTGATAACTGGGCCACTAACAAAATAAGGGTGCTGACGCTTTGTTGAGGGAGTAGCACGCACTAATTCCAGAGGTGCAGGCCTTTAGGGCGCCAGTGGAAGTTTGTTGTTGGAAGAGATATGGGCAAACAAGATATCTACAGGAAAAAGCCTAAAGTCATAATTAGTATCGTTGGAAAAATTGAAGTCATAATTAGTCTTGCTGGAAAATTGAAAGATACAAAAGCGTAACAGTTAAAGGAATCCAGCCAAGTCTGCCCCAAGTCCTTTTGGCCACCTCCTGACAATCATTTTAGCCCTAACAAAACTTCACTTAACATAACCTTTACTTTGCCGCCGAAACATTATAGGTTTGAATGGTTTCAGGCCAAGATGGCTAACTGCCCTGATAATCCTGACTGGAGAACAGTTTTTTCTTTTTTAACTCCAATCTTTTTTCTTTTCATTTCACGTCTCAAATTATTATTATTCCTTTCACTTCATTTAGAAATACTCAAAAATTAAATTATTTTAAGAGTCTTGATTCCGCCATTTTAATATTCTGTTCATTTTCCATCTTCTTATCGATAATTTTTCTTCTTCTACTACCTCTCTCTCTCTTCTCTCTCTCTCTCTCTCTCTCTCTCAGACCTACGGCACATCCTTCTTACGTCAATCTTTTCCACGTAATATTTTTGTCTATTTCTTCACCTCGTTACCTCTATCCCAACACTGCATTCCGCTTTCTCTCTCTCTCTCTCTCTCTCTCTCTCATCGTTAGTGCTGTCGTGTGTCCTTTGCATTTAGTCTCTCTCTCTCTCTCTCATCGTTCGTAGTGTCGTGAATCCTTTGCATTTACTCTCTCTCCCTCCCTCTCTCTCTTTCATCATTCGTATTGTCGTGAATCCTCTGCATTTAGTCTCTCTCTCTCTCTCTCTCTCTCCTCTCTCTCTCTCTCTCTCTCTCTCATAGTCTCCCTTCGCTGGAAGCGTTACTTGGCGCGATGCCCGATTCTACATTGATTAATAATATATCCATATATCAAGGCTTTCCCCCAAGTGGCCAAGCTCCTTACGCATCATCATCTTCCAGTAACCATCGAAACACATACACACATGAACAGACGGTACAGATCTCTGTCAAAAAGTGTATACATATTCGACAGTTCAATATAACCGCTTAGCGTGTTACAGATCTTTGTCAATAAACACTTTAATGTTACGGAGATCCATCTATACACAAGCAGACACATATAACGTACCTCTCTTACTAAACACACACACACACACACACACAAAGTATGGAGTTCCATCTAAGCACAAAAATAGTCTCATGTTACGGAGGTCTACTTAAATGTATTTACACGAACACACGCACGGCAATGTGAGCACGATTCGTTCTATAAGGCTAGAGCACATCATACATGTTGTAGTATTTCGAAGTCACATATCTCTAAAACTGAAGCCTTGAATACGAATGTCAATCTTTAAAGGAAGTGACGTCAGTGTTCTTCCTCTCTCACTCTACTCTTTGCTTCATCAGTAAGCAGTTCTTCTTCTCTGTTCATTTCTTTCCTACGTTCCATACATCTTGACTGTCTTATAGACAGGCGTGCGTTTGTGTATGAGAGAGAGAGAGAGAGAGAGAGAGAGAGAGAGAGAGGCCATCAGTCCCAATCATCGACACCACGTCAGCATCAATAGAATGACATCATCCCTAAAAGGCCAACAACAAACGCGTCCCCTTCCCCATTATTCCCCTCACCCCGTCCTTAGCACTCTCTCTCTCTCTCTCTCTCTCTCTCTCTCTCTCCAATGCACAGACACAGTATAAGAACATGGTGTTGATCTTTGTCCACATAATCACCCACTCCCCATGTCCAATTTCTCACTCATTCCCTCAACTTATCACCTCTACTCTCACCCATCGTAACACAATTTTTTACGGGCTTCCACTCCCTGCAACTCGTCATCCAATCCTTTCACCTTATCTTATCGCCAATTTTCTCAATAGCTTCATCATCCATTCAGCTCAACTGAAAAACATCATCCATTTATCTCAGCCCATTTCAAGTTCTCTCGCCATCCGAATCTGGCATCTAAGCAGGGCGACCTCTCCTCCAAGTTACACAGCAGCCACAACAGACGCTGCACTTCATCTCTCTCTTATCTCCCAAAACAACTCACGACCAATACGCTGGATGGAGCGATCACCTCATGAGGCAGCGTGTGAGCGAACACGCACAGCCTTCGACTCGTCGCTCCCGGCTGCTGCGACATCAGACAACGACGTTGTCGCGATGCATTAAGCTTATCTCAGCAAGGAGGAGAATTATGTCGGCGATAACCGTTTTCCCAGCAGCGACAGGCGACAAACGCCCGCATCAAGACGACGTACGACCGCCTAACGACGTGTATGGTATGGGGGCACTTGAGCAAAAAGGGAAAAGTCTTTTGCGAGATGACGGTTCTCGTTGCGTGGGACGATATTAACCTTCACCTTGCATGACTGAGTCTCCGGGTTCCCAGAAGGCCCCGAAGAGCTTTTTACTCGAACGACTTTCGAGGTTTGACTTTCCCTGAACTGGTCGATAAATTGACTCGAGATTTGTTCACTTTTGTCGAGCGATGGGAATAACGAGGCTAGACCGGTTTCAAACGCGTCCATTGGGATGAAATTTCACGTCGTACAACAACATCAACAAACATAATAACTATAATCAACAAATTACGCAGACTCCGTTAAAACAACATCCACTATCAATATGGAGTAGGTAGCAGAGTGCACTATGATATACATAGATAATCCAACGGATTAAAGGCAATAAAAGATCCAGCACCATCAGTCTCTCGTCAATAGATTTTTTACCTTCTGAACGAGGATAAACATCTTCGTGTATGATTGCATAAATGGAGGGAGCAAAGAACTAACAGAAGAGTCTTGAAAACAAGGCCAAAATAGTTAAAACAAACGAAATGAAGAAATGACTTAGACGACTATGAGCTAAGGAAGGAACTAGAAAATAAAAACCTGAAAGAATGAATGGAAGAAATAACAAGGAGTCAGTTCATAACGCACAGACCTTCAGAGAAGATCCATCCGTGAAGTAGCAGACGCTATCAATTAAATTATCTATGCTGATCTAGTTATCAATTCATGTAATCTCAGCGACTAACAGAATGACAATCCACATCCTTGTTGCCTACAAAGCCAAGAGGTGATAAAAGTAACAAAAACAAGGAAAAAAAAAACTGATTTATGGGGCATGATTGAAACACTCGTGAAATTACGACCATTGTTCCCCTCTAGACGGCGCACTTGCATTTAAATCAACGATTCTCTTTTTTTCTTCTTAAATCAAGCTGGTACCCATAACAGAGCTTGCTCAAAAGAAGAAGAAGACGACGAGCAAGAAACGTTCACTGCTATTGGATAGTGAATGAACTCCTACAGAAAACGTTCACAACACTAACAGCTTCCCACATGCGCAGAAAAGGCATCAGTTGTGTACAGAATCCGTGCACACACTGCGCCACTTACCTCGATCTTTCACTACCTCTCGCTACCGGTGATACCAAGGTCCTCCCTATCCAATAATGCTCGCACTTCATAATGTACAACACTTTCCGAGTTATCATCTCCTCCCCACGACCACCTCCCTCTTGCACACTCTTGTGGAAAGAACTGAACACTACGTTGTTGAACAAGTGTATTATAATCTCCCTTTATTTCCATATGACCAAACGACCTCAAATTACTGATAGTTTTCATTCAAGCTACTTATCTCTGCATGTAACGCCCTTCCATTCATTCTTAAACCTTCAATCCTTCATAAACCACTATAACCAACTTTCAGCATTTTTTCTTTCACTGCGTTTAACATCCACAATTTAATTCCATAAAGGAGAGTAGGCTGAACAATCCCTCCATATGTTCATCCACAACTTGATTCCTTAAAAGAAAGTAGGCAGAGCAATTCCTCCATATATTCATCCACAACTGACATCCATAAAGGAGAGTAGGCTGAACAATCCCTCCATATATTCATCCACGTTTTACTTCCATAAAGGAGATTAGGCTGAACAACCCCTCCATATATTCATCCACATTTTACTTCCATAAAAGAGACTAGGCTGAAGAACCCCTCCATATATTCATCCACAATTTACTTCCATGAAGGAGAGTAGGCTGAACAATCCCTCCATATAGTCATCCACAAATGACATCCATAAAGGAGAGTAGGCTGATCAATCCGTCCATATATTCATCCACAATTGACTTTCATAAAGCAGAGTGGGCAGAATAATCCCTCCATATATTCAAACGTCAGATAAGGAAACATATAATAAGGAAAATTCAACTAATCTACTTTTCTTTTTGGAATTTCTCCTATTCACTAAACGAATACTTATTCATCAATCGAGTATACTTTAATACACACTTTCTCCTTGCTTCATATACATTCATTATCAAATAATAATCTATCTATCACATTTTTTAGATATCTAAACTTTTCTAGTATAATATAATACATTTTTTAAATACGAAACCTTTTCTACCACAAAATATTTTACTACCATACCCTTGTGTCTTTACACTTTTCAATTTCCACCAAAATCCCTGCTTACAGTGAATATGTATCCTATGCAAATATAATTATAGCCCACACCTTCCACTTATGCCGAAACGTAACGCTGAAAGCGGCCTCTCAAGGATGATTAATTAACAAATAAATAAAAGGAACGAATTAATGGTAAGGTCGCAGTGACAGCCCACTCTTCTTCTTCAGCGCGAACAATACTTGGAAGCATTTCCTGCGTGGCATTCCCTCCCTGCTGGTGTCAGCTCCATCACCGGCGACACTCGACTAGCCTCATATCCTCGTTGTAACACAATCTAAATGAGACTTCTTCCTACAACCATCATTTCCACTTACCATTCTCTCTCTCTCTCTCTCTCTCTCTCTCTCTCTCTCTCTCTCTCTCTCATAGCCATCTCACACGGTCACACTTCGCCAGCATCCATCCTTCTAAAAGAAGTATAGACGATTGTATATATATATACTATATATATATATATATATATATATATATATTTTTTAATATTATATATATTATACACACACATATACATACACACACACATATATGTATATATATATATATATATATATATATATATATAAGTCATAACATAATATGAAATTTTTATCACATCACCGTGATTTATATACAAGAATTAAGCTACAAGTGTCTTTTATATCTAATTCGCTTTATTTTGGAAATAATATATTACATATATATATACATATATATATATATATATATATATATATATATAAACATTAAGCCACAAATATCGTTTAATATCCAATTCGCTCTACCTCGGAAATAATATATTTACAAATATTACATATATATAAGCATTAAGCTACAAATATCGTTTATATCCAATTCGTTCTACCTCGTAAATAATATATTTATATATAGCATGTAAACCGAAGGGGGAGTTTTTAGTTGATAACAATTTCGCCGTCTCATGGCTCGAGCCCATGACACGACGAACTTCTTATCAACTAAAACAATTCCCATCCGGTTTACATTTGTAGCTTAATGCTTATATATATATATATATTATATATATATATATATATATATATATATATATATATATATATATATATATATATATATATATATATATATATATATGTATATATATATATATATATATATATATATATATTAATTATATATATATATAAAATGACTGAACAACCGGATTGCTAATGAATTGAGAAATTTTATATTTAATATCAGAACAAAAAGTAGAAAAAACTGCACACAATACGGCAACTAATGACATTACGATAACTCTCTAATACTGTGGACTAAATATGTAGTAAGATTAAGAAGCGCAATAAAAAATGGCATATTGATTTTCTGGATTTCTTTAACTTATTCAGAACAGTACCATAGTGTCATCCAGCAGCTGGAAGTTACTATCGTATAATGAGAGAGAGAGAGAGAGAGAGAGAGAGAGAGAGAGAGAGAGAGAGAGAGAGAGAGAAAGGAACCTTGATGGATGAGGGTTCTTCATCCAAGAAATAAAAGAAAAGACTTGAAAGGAAACCCGCGCAGTAATAAATGAGAAAATGAGAGAGAGAGAGAGAGAGAGAGAGAGAGAGAGAGAGAGAGAGAGAGAGAGAGAGAGAGAAAATATATGGATATGAACGAAAGATAAGCCCCTATTCTCTCCTCCTCGATAAGACTTACGAGCGTCAGCTGAAAATGAAATTAAAAGCTAGGTTAGAAATTGATGACCAAAAATGTGGGAATCGATAATCATCTTTCTCTCTCTCTCTCTCTCTCTCTCTCTCTCTCTCTCTCTCTCTCTCTCTCTCTCTCTCATTTTATAATGGGACAAAGAAAATACAACGGAATGTGTTAACTGATGGAAGTAGAAAATAAACGGAAGATAACTATTATATTCAGTTATATAAATCCGCATCCCTCTCTCTCTCTCTCTCTCTCTCTCTCTTTTTTCTATAATAGGAAGAGAAAATGCAACGAATATGTTAACTGACCGAAGTAGGAAAAAAACGGAAGATAACTATTGTATTCAGTCATTTCAATTCGCATCTCTCTCTCTCTCTCTCATGTCTTGTAACTCTCTCTCTCTCTCTCTCTCTCCTTCTCTGCCTCTCTCTCTCATGTCTTGTAACTCTCTCTCTCTCTCTCTCTCTCTCCTCTCTGCCTCTCTCTCTCATGTCTTGTAACTCTCTCTCTTTCTGTTTCATTTTCATTCTCTCTCTCTCTCTCTCTCTCTCTCTCTCTCTCTCTCTCTCTCTCAGAGCACAAAGGAATGAAATTCGGTACATAAAAATAAGCAGACAGAAGAGGCGTGTTTACATTTAAGCACTCCATATAGAGCTCATGGTTTTAAGTAGCCTAATCATGATTCCTTATTTGTGCCGGTCGGAATATGCTGCACCTCCTTCGGCTATCCAGGTACTTCTCGAGAGAGAGAGAGAGAGAGAGAGAGAGAGAGAGAGAGAGAGAGAGAGAGAGAGAGAGAATAAAAAAATTCGTTCAACTAGTTTACAAATTAACTATGCACCATATTCCGTTGTCTTCTGAATAAGAGAGAGAGAGAGAAAGAGAATTCGTTCAACTAGTTTACAAATTATACTATGCACCATATTGCGTTGTCTTCTGAATGAGAGAGAGAGAGAGAGAGAGAGAGAGAGAGAGAGAGAGAGAGAGAGAGAATTCGTTCAACTAGTTTACAAATCAACTATGCACCTTATTCCGTTGTCTTCTGAATGAGAGAGAGAGAGAGAGAGAGAGAGAGAGAGAGAGAGAGAGAGAGAATTCGTTCAATTACTTTACAAATTAACTATGCACCATATTACGTTGGCTTCTGAATAAAAGAGAGAGAGAGAGAGAGAGAGAGAGAGAGAGAGAGAGAGAGAGAGAGAGAGAGAGAGGTTTCGTCAAACTAGTTCACAGGAGGACGAATTAACTAAGTACCATGCTGCTTAAAACCCTACTACTTTACGTGTCTTCCTAGTAACCCGATGAGAGAGAGAGAGAGAGAGAGAGAGAGAGAGAGAATCAAATCAAATAAAAATCTTTATTTAAACTTTCCTATTATTATTTTACAAGCAATATTTTTTAAAAACTGAATGAGAGAGAGAGAGAGAGAGAGACGAGATGTCATTTTTTCCCGGAGAGAGAGAAGCGAGAGAGAGAGAGAGAGAGAGAGAGAGAGAGAGAGAGAGAATGCGTATAAAATCTAGTAAAAATTTCCATTTAAACTTTACAGTTGCTATATTACAAGCAATATTATTAAAATACTGAACAGAGAGAGAGAGAGAGAGAGAGAGAGAGAGAGAGAGACCTTACCTTACTTACAGACCTTACAGTTCGTTCGGGTTGCCCCAGGTCCCTCAGTGTGAGGCGCCTCTAATGTCTACCAGAGAGTTGCTAGTACATCTTCCGGTATATTTTGCATCTTCCAATCTTGGATGGTCTGGGATGCAGTTTAGATATTTGTCGAGCTTATTCTTAAACACATCTACGCTCACTCCTGATATATTCCTCAGATGAGCTGGCAACGCATTGAATAGACGCTGCATTATCGATGCTGGTGCGTAGTGGATTAATGTTCTGTGTGCTTTCCTTATTTTTCCTGTATAGTTTTGGGCACTATTAATCTACCTCTGCTTGCTCTTTCTGATATTTTTAGTTCCATGATATTTTCTGTTATTCCTTCTATCTGTTTCCATGCCTGAATTATCATGTAGCGTTCTCTTCTCCTTTCTAGACTATATAATTTTAAGGATTGTAGTCTTTCCCAGTAGTCTAGGTCCTTAACTTCTTCTATTCTAGCTGTAAAGGACCTTTGTACACTCTCTATTTGTGCAATATCCTTTTGATAGTGTGGGTACCATATCATATTGCAATATTCAAGTGGACTACGAACATATGTTTTATAAAGCATAATCATGTGTTCAGCTTTTCTTGTTTTGAAGTGCCGTAACAACATTCCCATTTTTGCTTTACATTTTGCCAACAGAATGGCTATTTGATCATTGCATAACATGTTCCTATTCATCATCACACCAAGGTCTTTAATTGCTTCCTTATTTGTGATTGTCTATTATTAGGTCCCCTGTATGCATATAGCTTTCCTTCTCTGTCTCCATAATTTATTGATTCAAATTTATCAGAGTTAAATACCATCCTATTTACCTCTGCCCAATCATATACTTTGTTAAGGTCTCTTTGTAGAGCGTTCCTATCTTCATCACAAGTAATTTCTCTACTTATTCTTGTGTCATCAGCGAAACTACTCACTACCGAATCCTTAACATTACTGTCTATGTCTTCAATCATAATAACAAACAATATTGCAGCTAGCACCGTACCTTGTGGCACACCGGATATTACCTTGGTTTCATCCGATTTCTCATCGTTTGCAATAACTATCTGTTTTCTGGTTTGTGTAAAAATTCTTTTAACCATCTTCCTACTTTATCTACGATATTGTGTTTTCTAATTTTCTTTGCTAATATATTATGGTCTACTTTGTCAAAAGCTTTTGCAAAGTCTAGATAAACCACATCTGTTTTCATTTCCGCTTTTCATATTTTTGAATATGTTCTCACGGTGGACTAACAGTTGGGTTTGTGTACTTTTTCCGGGTACGAAAACCGTGTTGTCCTATATTAAACAAATTATTTTTTATTTTTTTTAAATGTTTCATAATATTTTTCTTCATTACCCTTTCATACACTTTCATAATATGTGATGTTAGACTCACAGGCCTATAATTACTTGCCTCTAGTCTTGATCCACTTTTGAAAGTAGGGGTGATATATGCTAATTTGTGCTCATCATAAATCTTGCCTGTATCTACACTTTGTCTTAATAATATTGCAAGTGGCTTTGCGATAGAATGAACTACTTTCTTTAACAAAATAGCAGGGACTCCATCCGGCCCTGCAGCAGCTCCATTTTTAATTTCATTAATTGCCTGCACAATATCAGCTTCATTAATTTCTATGTCAGCTAAATATTCACTATTTTCGTCCTTACTTCTATATCATTATCTTCATTATCTATTCTAGGGGTGAATTCTCTCTTATATCGTTCTGCCAGTATGTTTGCAAATTTCCTTTTTTCATTCGTTAATCTCCCTTCAATTCTCAGAGGGCCTATTTCTATTCTTCTTTTATTCATCTTCTTCGCATATGAGTTATAATATTTTGTTTGGGGTTTTTGCTTGATATTTAATAGGGTTTTTTCTTCCAAGTCCCGTTTTTCATTTTCTTTTGATTAGTATAATCTTTGTTCTGCATTTTCTATCTTACTTTTTAGTTCTATAACTTTCCATGCATTTTTTTCTTTTGCAAGACCTTTTTTCCACTTTCTGATTTTCTGGAACAAGATCCTTCTGTCTCTTGGTATGCATGAATGATGTTTACTTTTCTTCTTCGGTATATATTTATCCACTATTTTCTCCAATATTTTATATAATATCTCCGTATTTACCCTTATGTCATCACTTACGAAAATGTTATCCCAATCTTTGTTTAATTCTTCATTAATTTCTGACCATTTTATATTTTTACTGTAGAAGTTGTATTTTCCATATCCTTCCCACTTTTTCATTTCTTGCTTATCTCTATTTTCAACTTGCTTTGGAATGAACTGTTAATTCTATGACATTATGATCTGAAATACTCGCATTATAAACTATTATTTCTTTAACATAATTCATCTCGTTCACAAATACTAGGTCTAAAGTATTTTCCTTCTTGTTGGCATGTGATTATTTGTGAATGTGTATTCTAGTAGCATATCTAATAGCTTTTCAAATTGCCTCTTATCTTCTGCACTACTATTACTCTCTTTTTTATATGTATAAGTACAACCACAGTCTCCTATTCGTTTCTTTCCATTCGCTACGAAAGGAAAGTTTAAGTAGTCACCAGATAGGAGAATAGTCCATAGTCCTTGGTGATTTTCTACATATATCATCCAATTTTTCAATTATTAAGTCAAACTCTTTAGTATTAGGAGGTCTATATATTACTATGTTCATCAATTTTTCAGATTCAAATTCTACCGCTATTAGTTCACATTCTGAGTTACTATATTTCTCATATATTTTTCCTTGTTTTTTGTCTTTCCCATATATTGCGGTTCCCCCTTGATTCCTATTTTTTCTATCTGATCTATAAGTTTGGAACCCTTTTATTTGATCATCATTCCCAGTCTCTTGGGAATACCAGGTTTCACTTATATTCATTATATCTATTTTCTTTTCATTTTGGGTTAGTTCTTCTAAGTACTCTATTTTTCTTTTTGAGTTACTCGTAACTAAACCCTGCGCATTCATCACTATGATGGTTTGCGTGTTTTCTCCTTCATTTAATATTGGTAGTAATAAGGATTTTCCCATGTCTCTTTCCTGTTCTGTTATGTTGTTCTTTGCAGCGCATTCCAGAACGAATTCCCAGATAAAATCATGGTTGACAACACAAGGTCATTGTTTACCAGATGACACTGAACCTCGCCGCCTTTACTGGACACGGGAGCTGAGGGCGAATGGCCAATATAAACTCAAGAGCGCGACTCAGGACATCGCTTGGAAGGAGAGGCAGCCAAAATAGAGTTCCTAATTGACTTGACTGATTGATTGATTTATACCATAAACCAGGGTCACCACAGCGAGGGTCATCGACGCTAACTTGGAGACTCGTCTTCGCCGAAGTGTGGCCACGCGTGCTATCAGCTAATTCATTTCAGGAATTTATCTCTGTTGATTAGATATTCATTTCTCGATGCAATGTGGTTCGGATCCCACAATAAGCAGTAGGCCCCGTTGTTAGGTGTCCAATTGGTTCCTAGCCACGTAAAAGAAATCTAATCCTTCGGGCCAGCCCTAGGAGAGCTGTTATTCAGCTCAGTGGTCTGGTTAAACTAAGATATAGTTAACTTAGTAATGTTGTACATTCTCTGTTGCAAAACTGGATAAGCACATCTTTCTTCTTTACATGTAGACGGCTTAAAAAATGCCCGGTATTGAATTTTAATACAAACTACCTCACTCAAATTGTTTCAGGAACTCGTCTTGTTCGTTTGCTGGGTCATCTACCAGTGCATAAATGCAATATATTGAGTCGTCGACCAGTAAATACATGCATGGATACATAGGCTAGGTCGTCTGCCCGTACATAAATGCATAAATACATAAGTTGGGTCGTCTATTAGCACCTAAACACATGAATTCTTAGGTCACTTACGGGCTGCCAGCTTAATCAAAAACAAACAACTTAGGTCAGGTCGTCTACCAGTACATAAATGGATGGATGTATATATATATTGGGTAGTCTTATCAGTAAACAAATGTGTGGATACATAGGTCAGGTCGTCTATCAGTACATAAACGCATGGATACAAATGTTGAGTCGTCTACCAATACATAAATGCAGTAATACATATGTTGGGGTCGTCTACCAGTACATAAATGCATTAATACAGATGTTGAGGTCGTCTACCATACATAAATGCATTAATACATGTGTTGGGTCGTCTACCAGTACATAAATGCATCACTACAGATGTTGGGGTCGTCTACCGTACATAAATGCGTTAATGCAGATGTTGGGTAATTTACCAGTACATAAATACATAGAGGCGTAACATGCAAAGACTAGAAGCAGATGAAACCCTTGCTTCCCCTTTCTAATGTACTGTGTCCATACTGGGTAAACCCAAATCCCTGAAGACGAAAGTAAAAATTCTGACAATTCATGGAGCCTCCTTTCCACCAATCATGCAAGAAAGCCTAGTTAAACAAAGTAAAAAAATTCAGTATGCAAGAGATCTAAGACGGGTGACTGGAGACCAATGTTTAAGAAATTGAATATGGGCGACTGACGATCAATTACCAAGAGGGCCTCAAGTAGATGAGTTCGCAAGATTGCTCAAAAAATATTTCGAAAGCACAAACTCCCTTGTGCAGTTTTCTTCTCATCAAGTTTTCATCATTTACTGTCAATACGACTCCTGTAGACTGATACAGCTAATCTTACTTTATTGATTTCCCAAATTTTAATCATCTTGATTATTCCAGTACCATCAACAGAGCGGCAAAACCCTAAGAACTGGTAATAACCAGACTCTCAAATCAATCAATCAATCAACCAATCTTTTGCTCTGGATCCTCCTCCATCAAGCCGTCATTTCCAGGCGAGGTGATGAACACTTTCTCAAAAGAGTGTGACCTTTTTTGGATTTAAATTTTTCTGAGATAAAAATTTTATGTTTTGTCTTTTTCCTCTATTTGAGGTCGAAAATGGCTGAGTGTGTTAAAGCCGAAACGTCCCAATGTAATAAAAATGTTGACTACAGCGGTTGTTTGGCTACTTCTGACGGAGATCAGATTCCCAATGGATCAATCTCTAGCAACTACTTCAAAAGAATAAAATTAAGTCTTAATGAAAAAATGTGAAAATTTAAAGAGAAAGTATATTCAAACGGGCAAAAATGCAACACTTAAAGCATCAAAAGATCATAATAACAAATAAAAAAAATTCTTTTATGGAAAACCGCAAATTTGCCTTACGTGCAGTTTGAGAACATAGCGTTAATAATAATAATAATAATAATAATAATAATAATAATAATAATAATAATAATAATAATAATATTAATAATAATAATAATAATAATAATAATAATAATAATAATAATAATAATAATATGTTTTTAATAATAAAAATAATAATAATTATAATAATAATAACAATAATCTGTTTTACTGAAGGCCATGTTGAAGTATAACGAGCAAGTAAAAAAAAAAAAGCAATAAGGGTATGATATATTGGCACTTCTTTCAAAACTAAACGATTTTTCTTTACGAGTCACTGAGCTTAATGCCATTAGGAGATGATCTATAAATTCCCTGGTTTTATATTCACTGCTTCCTTCCGGGTTATTTCTCGGGATGCTCATCTGGGACACATTCTTAAGAGAGAGAGAGAGAGAGAGAGAGAGAGAGAGAGAGAGAGAGAGAGAGAGAGAGAAACACGATTTTAATCTCTGAGTCAGAGGCTCAGCGCGGCATGACAGTTTCATCTTTCAATTAAAGCCAAGTGTGAGGTACTTGACTAACTTTTCTCTCTCTCTCTCTCTCTCTCTCTCTCTCTCTCTCTCTCTCTCATTGTGCCAATACGCGTATGGTGGGGGAGATACCCCTTTCCAATTTCCCTCCGATTAATTCATCTTCGTCCATCCAGTCATCTACTTATATGAACCTACATTTCAATGGCCCCTAAAGATCAGCGGATAATAACATCACCACTTGATACACGTCCGGTTTTTATGGCCTCGATTTTATTCAGCGCTTTAGTGGTATCGAGGTCGGTTGTGTTCACCCGCAAACAACAAGGTTCCATTCCCATTCTTTTCCCCCCATCTACTGCATTAAATTCCCTATTCGCTTCCTATCGCTAATTCACAAACTATTGCTCCCATCTCTCATACGAACGGGAGATACGATCCATTCTATTCCATTAGTCAACATGACTAACTTTGAACTGAAAACACACACACACACACACACACACACACACACACACACACACACATATATATATAGTATAGAATATAATTAATATATATATATTTATATATAATATATATATATATATATACGTGAGTGAGTGATGAGTGTGTGTGTGTGTGTGTAACTAAATCACGAAAATATGTAACGTGACGAATATATAAATAAAGACAAATTCCACGAAGGAAAGAGATACGATGGAGTACTGCAAGGCCTCTCGACTTTTCTATCGTTGTCAGCGTAAACTTATTTCTTCAATAGTTCTACTAAAATCGGCTACTACCTATCATACAACCACTGTCATTGCTAAATGCATTACAGTTATCATACCACTGCCACTAAAATAATGAC
>NC_087218.1:72371739-72376739 GCF_015104395.2 Macrobrachium nipponense | reverse complement strand
AAATAATAATAAGAATGCACATCAACCGACAACGTCATCAACAACAATAAAAAATAAATTAATAATGTACAGAATTTACGACTTCTAAAAAGTTACGTGCCAAAATGTGTCTCGCTCCTTCACGTAATCATACAGCCAATATTCATGTCCGAGAAAAGAACAATTATAGGTATATTAATTATGACGGTCGTAACGTTCTGATCATAACCAGACCTGGTTGTACTGCCGAAAAAAATTATTTATTAGTATTATCATTATTATGGCCGTCCTGATGCCGTTTTGTTTATATTGTAGTTTCTCAGTCTCTCGAATGAGACAGCCATACTGTTCAATAAAGTTCGCTTAAGAGAGGTTCTTCTTTCGATATATTATTATTATTGGTATTCTTGCCTTCTGGATGCCCTCAGCAACGGGTCCAACGGCTTTACGTGACTTCCGAACCATGTCGAGAGTGAACTTCTATCACCAGAAATACACATCTCTAACCCGTCAGTGGAATGCCCGAGAATCGAACTCGCGGCCACCGGGTTGGCAGGCCAAAACCATACCGATCACGCCACTGAGGCGCTCACGGCCATAATGTTCAATGAAGTTTGCTTGAGAGAGGGTCTTCTTCCGAGATGATTTTATTATTATTATTATCATTATTATTATCATATTACAGTGTTAAGAATTTGAATCGTAACTCCCATAGCTCTTCACCATAAGTCTCACTCATAGGAGATCTATCTTACCTGATAAACTGCAACTAATTAAAATATGCTGCATTTTATAACAACAGTCATCGGTCGTGGTTAGGTATTAAACATGCAGAAGTTAAGTGAACTTGACCTGTTCGAGAAATATGAAAAAATAGAAATGAAAAATAACATACCAAGTGAGAAAATATATTCAATAAATAAAAAAGACCATATAATTTCATACTAGTACCCAGCTAAGATAAATTAAACCTTACATATATATGTGTGAGTGTGTGTGCGTGTTTAGTGAATATATATTATTTATATATATATATATGTGTGTGTATATATATGTGTGCGTGTATCTACTTGATATATATATATATATATATATATATATATATATATATATATATATTTAGACCCAAATTAAACAAATAAAACATCTAGAGATGTAAGCCTCCTAACTATAATATTCACAAAGGTTACAGACGACTCTTTTTATCGCGGGATCTAAATTATACACCTTGGTTATATATAAAGTCGGGTCCAGTTTTTTTTTTTTTTTTTTTTTTTTTGAGGTGCGTCTGAGCTGTAGTATCGGCGGCTAGATCTACGGTTTTAAAGAATCTATTTTCTATTGGTGAAAGAACAAACCTTTTTAAAGATTTTGTAATTCTCTTATTCTTGAACTTCTACCCTCGTGCCGTTTCTGTTACTGGTATCTTCTTTTTCTATACTATTTTTTTTTTTATAAGAATAAATTTCGAATTCGAAGATGTGTAAGCAAATTATTTACACGGCAGATTTTCAACTTCATTTTTTGTCCGAGCGATTTTCTGGTATATTGTCACTTGTTTTATATACCTTCTTCTTCCCAGCTTTATCCCTATTCGTGTTATATATATATAATATATATATATATATATATATATATATATATATATATATATGTGTGTGTGTGTGTGTGTGTGTGTGTGTGTGTATATAATATATATATTATATATATATATATTATATATATATATATATATATATATATATATATACATAATATATTATTATTATATTATATATATATATATATATAATTTATATTGTATGTTTATTATGTAGATATATTATATATATATATATAGTATATATTATTTATACAGTACTTTGAAGTATGCGGCCGATTATAACGCCATTAAGTTAACAAAATAAAATCAAAATAAAATAAAATTTGAACGACCCACTCACAACTGGTTTGCGTTTTCTCCGTGGAAAACGTGTCAAAAAAAAAACTGGGAAACTATTTAAAACGATCACGTTTAAACAATCAATAATAAATTCTAATAAATCTGAATACACTTTAAAACGATCACGTTTAAACAACCAATTTATTGGGTGTTGGGAAGGGCGGTGGACGCATTCAATTTCCAAAATGACTCCGAGTATGTCACCTGATGAATATCTATTTACCTGTCCACCCTTAACACATTGCCCTATAAAGGATGAAAGCACAAGCGCTTGCGCTTGCGCGCACATACATTCCCATCCATCACAAAAGACTTTGTCTTTTGTTACATCACAAGGTTAGGACAGGACGTGAAGGAGACAAATACAGACCGCTCTCGTCGGATAGACTGCGATGAATTATGTCGTATTGGAGTTTCCAATGATAAATATTTTCCTATAAGAGCCTCTCTTTCCCTTTCTTAAAAAATTCCTGCTCAGTATATGAACGTGCAAGAGTATAATATGTGTATATTCACAAATCTTCGTACACATATATGTATGTATGTATATATACAACCTATATATAATATATATATATATATATTGTATGTATGATATACATACAACCTATATATATACATATACATATATCATATATATATAATATACATATATATATATATATATAAATATATATATACATATATATATATATATTATATATATATATATATATATATATATATATATATGTATATATATAATATATACTATATTACAGTATATATGTTTGATTAAAGGCATACTGCCCCCTGAACTTTCTTTCACTCTCTTTAAGCCTCGAAATATGCTGACATTCGTAACAAATTATTACGTTAATATATCAATTAACCTAAATAGGTTCGAGGCTTCAATATGTCAGCTAACCACAGGTCTGGGACACGTTCTATCCATTTGTTAGGTAACTTCTCTTTCAAAATCGAATTGGTCACAGGAAGACTTTTCACGTTCAAAGTCACTTTCGGGACTATTTGTGGTTATTTGCTGTCGATAAACATATGAACCTACCATGGCATTTTTCGGGAATAAGTTAGATCTAGCATTCGATTCCCACAAGGTGACATGTCATCCATCGAAGTAGCTGCATTTTGAAATAAATAAAAGATTCTCATTTCAATCAATCCATCGACTGTCTCGCTCTTCTTGTACAATTCTTAAAATGATTAGCTCTCGCTAACATTTCCTAACTACTAGTTACGCCCCTCTTTAGGATTAATCGTGTGTTCCCAATTCGCCTTATTTTCTTATTTATCATAACCGCTTACGAGTTACCGTGCAGTGCTCCTCAGGGTAATTCCGTTAGCTATAACGCAATTCATTTTCCCACTATTTAACTTTTCACTGTTCAAATGTGATCTTTACAATTACATACCGAACTATTTTGTGTAACAGGTCAGGTTAAAGTAACGTTTTCCTAATTAGTGTGGATAGTTTTAAGTCTTCAGTTTTTCATATTTTTGTGCTAATCTAATAACGTAAATAGTAGTAGTCCACAACGTTGGTAGGATGAAAACATAATACTAGCATTATTTCGAGTGTAATTTATGTAATACATATATAGTATACATACACACACACACACACACACACACACACACACACACACACACACACACATATATATATATATATATATATATATATATATATATATATATATATATATATATGGACAGAGAGAGAGAGAGAGAGAGAGAGAGAGAGAGAGAGAGAGAGAGAGAGAGAGAGAGAGCCTCTGGTTAAAAACCGTAAAACCTTTGCACCGGGAAGACGAAAATATCCACATGAATATAACAAGGAAAACTAAGGAGTAAAATATCCGTATAAACGATAAACAGAGGAACGTTGTAATCTGGGCAGTATCTACCGGTACGTTTTAGACGGCAGAGTGACGAGTACGCATGCGCGCTGACGTACTTAAGCACCCTGGATTTCACGAAAGTTGTGTCGCCGACTTCATTACGACAGGGGGTTTGGATTTAAATTAATTGGCACACGGATTCTTTTTTCCAACGACAACAGCTGATAAAGGTGTCCGACGCCATCTGTTTAATTGGAGAAATGCTAACGAACCCAGAGTTTTATTCAAATCAATTTTTTTTGGTAACTGCTTTATCTCTCCCTGTTTAAATAAATAAAACGAAAAAAGGAAAAAGGGATTACTGTTTTGAAATTCTCATACCAGGACAGCAATGCTGTTCCCTTTATACTTAAAAAATAGTTCGACACCAACATAATAATAATAATAATAATAATAATAATAATAATAATAATAATAATAATAATAATAATAATAATAATATGGTTCCCTGTTGCATGTTGAAGAATCACATGCCTCTGCTGAAAATATCTCATTATAATACAGTTTAATTCAGAGACAATTTGAGAAGCGTGAAAATAACATCTTTGAACTTGCTAATAATAATAATAATAATAATAATAATAATAATAATAATAATAATAATAATAATAATATATGGTTCCCTGTTGCATGTTGAAGAATCACATGCCTCTGCTGAAAATATCTCATTATAATACAATTTGATTCAGTGACAATTTGAGAAGCATGAAAATAACATCTTATAACTTCGTCAAAATAGTCACACTTTCATTCTACGCCCTTATTTCATTAGGCAACCAGTCACAACAAGAACTGGAAACCGGTAAAGATGCACAAAAATATATGTAGGCTTGTAGGCTACGTCTCGTGAATTCAAATGACAAGGTTAATACATACTAGAAAAAAAAAGGAAAGGAAAACAGAAGCAGGATTGGTGAAAACAACCTCGCCTCAGCTAAACAAAAGCGACGGTTGGGCGTAACTTCCAGAGCATAAACATAAAATAATTTTTCCACCAGACGTCAAAAAAAAAAAAAAAAAAAAAAAAAGGGGGTGGGGATGCAAGTGCTCCCAAGCACTCTGCCTTTCCTTCTCCGTCACGCCTCCATCAGATCGGAAAAGGGCGAAGAAATAAACGATAAATGTGCGAGAAGGAACGACAAAACTGGAAGGGAATCCACAACCTGTCTACTCTCTCC
>NC_087218.1:72344239-72364239 GCF_015104395.2 Macrobrachium nipponense | reverse complement strand
GACAAGAGCCCCGTGCTATAAGGGACAAGGGAACCCAGGGCCACAATGGACTATTCTTTTATCTGAGACAACAGTCCGTGCTATTTGAAGGGCCAGCAATGCCTGGTCTTTTATCTGAGACAAGAGTCGTGCTATTTGAAGGGCCAGCAATGCTTAGTCTTTCGTCTGAGACAAGAGCCCGTGCTATTTTAAGGGCCAGCAATGCCTATTCTTTTATCCAGGTACGTTCATACCTATAAGGGCATCGGACTATGCAACTATTACAAGATCCCGCGCTACAAAAGACCAGCTCCCCCATACCCGTCTATGTCAACTCTTCTATCCCGCCATTCTGGAGCTATAAACATTTCTTGCTTGTGTTCATTAAAAACCAGAAGCCGGGGAAGCGGGAAGGAGGGGGGGGGGTGGGGGTGGGGGGGGGGGGGGCGTGTGTGGGGTGTGGAGTTTGTTGCCCCACCCCTGCAAGTTCTGACCAGGCTTCATCAGCGCCCACTTCATTTGCAGTCGCGTTGACAAGTGTTCGTCCAATTAAGACGTCAGCCCTCGGAATATCCCTCAGATAACTGAAGCTTCAAAAGGCTACGAATGACAATGTTCTCCAAAACGGATTCCTTAGGAAAACGATTATCCGCCAGTCTTGAAGTTTTCGGAACGCATCATGAAATCTCATTCAAATTGCATAGTGAAAGTTGCTAACTATATCTATCAGCCTTCGCGTGAGTGTCTTGACAATCAGTGAAAGTTATTTACAACCCATTTTCTCACGTGTCGTACGTCAAGATCTCTATCATTGCGTCTGAACGCTGACAAAATTATAAACTAAAACTAAAAAAAAGATGAACTCCTCTTATAACACTCTAGTGAAATACTCAGGTTGCAACGAGATGGCATAGCTTGAAATGAATTGAATATGGATTTTAGGCCAAAGGCCAAGCACTGGGGTGACCTATGAGGCCACTCAACGCTGAAATGGAAACTGACAGTAAAAGGGTTGATAGGTGTAACAGATGAAAACCTCAAAGCAGTTGGACTATGAAGCAATTGTTAGGAGAGGGTGGAAAGTCAGATGGAAGAATGGAATATGAAAGGAGGTACAGAAAAAGAAATGGAAGGGGTTGCAGCTAGGGGCAAAGAAAAGCCTGGAAAGTGGCAGGAATGCAATATAGAATTTAGGCTAAAGGCCAAGCACTAGGACCTTTGAGGTCATTCAGCGCTGGAAGGGAAACTGAGAATAGAAGGGCTTGAGAGGTGTACAGGAAGGAGGAAAACTTCGCTGTTTTGATATGAAACAAGTGTCTGGAGAGGTTGATAGCAAGAAAGAAGACAGAATATGAATGGAGGTCCAGTAAAAAGGAAGGAAAGGGGGTTGCATCTACGGGCCGAAGGGACGCTGCAAAGAACCTTCAGTAATCCCTACGGTGCGCCGTGTGAGGTGTACTGACGGCACTAATACCCCCTTCGGATTGGATAGTGTCAGGTAAATGGAATGGAAAAGGTATTAAAACGGAAATACGACATACTCCAGCTACTTACGGACTGCTCTATGAGCAAGAGCCCGTGCTGGCACAAGGCCACCTTAATTTCCAACAACAACTCCAGCTACAAAAAGCTGAGACTCGAAGGCGATGAGCTCTTCTGCCATTTTTCCCTAATCACATCAAAACTTTTCAAAGAAAAGGGTAGATTTGCCCTTTTTTTTTTTTTTTTTTGGTTTTTTTTTTGGTATCTGCATTGCCATTGGATCGTGTATGGATGATTAAGTAAGTGACCGCGGGTCACGATAAAAAGTGGATTGTCTATCTCATCTCTCCATTCGTTAGTACAAAGGCGGAACACAAGGATGGAATTCATATAGTGCATACTTTCATCTTTTATCATATCGCCATACAAAAATGTAATAAATGCATGTATGTATGTATTTATTCACCTTGTACGTACATATATACATACATATTTATGTATGCATGCACATACACGCATACAATACTTAAAAGCTAAGTCACTTGTAATTAAAACAAATAGCTGGACAAAACCCTCGCATTTGCCCATTCTCAGAATTTAACTTGACTTCCTAATCAACCCAGAGAGTGGACAATTTTGGATTAGGATTAAACAGCTCCTTCGGTAGGATGGGAAAAGTGACACCGTCGCTTATTATAATTAAGTATCAACCTTTCGTAGCCACAATATAGCATTCCCCTGTAAGGGGGTAGTGCCGTCAGTGGACCTCATGCGGTGCCCTGTAGGCATTACTTAAGGTTATTTGCAGCGTGCCTTCAGCCCCTAGCTGCAACTACTTTCGTTCTTTCTTCTGTACCTCCTTTCGTATTTTCTTTCTTCCATCTGACTTTCCACCCTCTCTGACGATTGTTTCATAGTGCAACTGCGAGGCTTTCCTCCTGTTACACCTTTCAAAGCTTTTACTGTCAATTTCCATTTCGGCGCTGAATGACCTCATAGGTCCCAGTGATTGGCCTTTGGTCTAAATTCTATATTCAACTCAATATAGCACCCACGATGCAAAAGTGAGTGCAAGACGGACGAGAGGCCACGTATGTGTAGGGGGGTTGCGACGTCCTGCTGGTGAGCTTTCCGAGTTGGTATCTAAAGTGATTAATATAATAAAAGTTGCAGAAGAGTTCTTCGATCCAGAAGGTAAAGGGTGAATGTTGCAGTGACAACGGCTTGCTTTTACTATACAGTACACACACACACACACAAAAACACAACACATCATCAATAATAATATATAATAATTAATATAAATAATAAATATATTGAAGGAAAATACATGCTAGTATTAGGTAAACTTCCTAAATTTCAAGGCACTGACATCTAAGACGAAATTCTCTCCTTAATTGGCTCAAAAATCATTCCATAAGACACTGAATTTTTCTTCAAAAACACACACTCCTCCCAGTAATCAAATACGATGACTTTATCCACGTTTTCCCCCTCACTTCCCCACCTTGTCGCAATCTCTTCAGGACAGCAAAAAAAAAAAAAAAAAAAAAAAAAAAAAAAAGGAACGGACGTACATTAAAAAGACGCCGTATCACGAAAAATCGCAAATCAATCTCTCTGACCTTTCCCGACTTTATCAAAGGCTTTGTAAATCTCCTCTTGTATCGATTTCCTTTTCCTTCCTATACTACGACCGCTTTCAAAAGGCGGCTCCATCGATTCCTTTGTTATTATGTTCAGCTCTTAATTTTTCCATTCCTTTTTTTTTTAGCCGTGGATCAAAGAGTTAGGTAGCATTCCGTTCTCTTCTCGTTCAGCTTAACATTATTGTTAAATATAAGTAAAGTCAACTATTAAACAAAAAATATAATGTAATGAAAATAACGTAGTCATCTTAAACTTATAATACGATAAATATGATGTAATGTAAAATTCCAAGTTGATTACATGAAAATAATCTGACATATTATAGATGTATTTTCGAAAAATCAAGGAAATTTAAAATTTCAACATACAACATATAATTCATGGACCTCTCCCAAATCAGTCAAATTAACCTCAAGTAAAAAATTTGTTTTAATGTGAGTAACAAAAAAAAAAGAAAAAAAGAAAAAGAAAAGAAACTCGAACGCTATGTAAATACACTCTCCATATTAAAAAAGAAATAATCGAATTCAAGAATTTTATCACTATTCTCAAAACTGTGTACCGCATCCTGACACTACAGGCCACTGTTGCAAAAGCGCTTTCATTTTCATTTTCAATAATATTACTTCTATCATTTCGGCAAATATGTGTCCTCAAAAGATCAAAGCCTTTCTCGCGCATGGTATACATATTGACGAACCTCTGATCATTCACATCTCTTATTTATTCTTTTACTTATTTATTTTGTCTCTTTATTCGCCGATGTACGACCCACAGAAGACAATCCATTTCACTACTTTGATCAACAAAGGCATATTGAGATTGTAGGAAAACGTGACTAACTCTGTTTCGTTCCTCGCCCGTCTTGGGGATCGAGCATGGGTACCTCAGGCACGAATAGAGAGAGAGAGAGAGAGAGAGAGAGAGAGAGAGAGAGAGAGAGAGAGAGAGAGAGAGGTCACTTTCAGATTCACCTTCAAGCTGCTGAGTAAATAATAAGCCCCAATGCCAAAAACTGTATTCAAAAACGAAAACTCCACAGCTTCAAAACTAATGCATATTATCCAAGCAGCAAACGACAGAAAAAAATTAGAATCTTTATGTTCCCCAATGAATAAGAAATATATAAATAAGAAAACAAAATAGGTAATGCACCCAATATCATTTCGTCATTCTGGTTTACTGTTAGACGACCTCTTCAGCCCTCATTCTATCAGACGGGACCCACTTAACCGTCAGCTATTGTAACAGTCTTCTGTAAGTCGTAACTTTTGACAAGAACACGAGTCTTTAATCATTTTAATGCGTGCCTTGCTACTGACCTACTGTAGTAGAAAAATCAACAAATAAACAAAAAATAATTGCTAAAAATATATATAAATTATTATATATAATAAATATAAACACATACACACACATATTCAGTTGTATTCTACATAGGAAAATGAAAATGGTATGTCTCAGAAAAAGCCCGAGAGTTTCGTCTTCCAATGGACCTCTTCTTGGAGGGTTTATTAATAAACGCTCCAAGAAGAGGTCCGTTGGAGGACGAAACTGTTGGGCATTACCTGAGACATAACATTTTCATTTTCCTATCTGGAATACGACTGAATTACTATATCTTCGTGCCTAGTACACACACACACACGCAATATATATATATATATATATATATATATTATATATATATATATATACGCATATACAAATTACATCCTACCATCCTTTACATTCAGTCCTCGACAAAGTACACCACGAACGGTATGCTAGTTTGGTTTAGATCAACCTCGCTTATGCCAGCATGAGACTGTAAATCATGAGATAGGAAGGTGTCAAAAGGGTTAGAGGGCCTAGTGTGGACGTCAGCATTCTGCCTAACCAATGAAGCCTCTACTTCGAACAACTGTCACTACGCGATGACGTCGTAGCCGCCAAGGGTTAGAGCAGCCTGTGACGACAATTAGAATGAATAAACAAAATTAACTCGTGACATTTACAAGGTACAGTCATCTGACATACAGATGGCAAAGGGTGCCAGGAGCTGGCACCTTCCCTATGCACCACACGCTTTTCATTGTGCGCCACTAATGACTATAACCTTACAACACACACACACACACACTACAACGCACACGCATGCACACAACACACACTTCCATATAATATAAATATATATATATATCACGTCACGCTGTTTTCTTAATGAATATAATCTCTGCTGCTATCATTTTAATAGCGTTACTATTATCATTATTATCGCTGTTGTCACGGTTACTACT
This sequence comes from Macrobrachium nipponense, assembly GCF_015104395.2. Lineage (NCBI taxonomy): Eukaryota > Metazoa > Arthropoda > Malacostraca > Decapoda > Palaemonidae > Macrobrachium > Macrobrachium nipponense. The sequence goes on along the minus strand of NC_087218.1, from coordinate 72,358,849 downwards.
GTTATTACTAAACCATTCTTTCAAAAATGAAGTGGTCCTTTAGCAGAAATAGGCAACCGAGTACCAAATCATATATATAAGTGACCAAGATTTCCCCCGTCGTCACAATCTGTAATAAAATCACGAGGAACTTCTAATATTGATTCGGTAGATTAAAATAAAGTTATAAAGCGCGTTACTAAGAAACTGCAGTTAGCTATTACAGAAATAGCACTAAATCAGTGGTTCTCAACCTAAGGGGAGCGTTATCAATTTCCAGGAGAGGCGCTAGCCCTAGGGAAAACTTAATAATTCTCTAATTACATTCGTCAGTCTCTTCACTAGAGTGAACTAATATTCACAAGTTTATGAAAAAGTGCAAACGTTTCTCTTTATAAAGCTAGTTTCCTATAGTCTATTACATAACATGGTCTTACCATGTTTTGTAATTACTAGCCTCCCTGCCTATCCTTCGAAACCCCTTCTCTTTCTTTTTCATTTTCCTTTAAATCTGGGAGGGAATTTTACTCATAGACTCAACGGGGCCGTGGAGGGAAGGAACAACTCTTAGAGGGGGCGTGGCAATAAAAAGATTGAGAACCACTTCACTAAAACCAATGCTGTGTTTAAGCACCATCCAATACTTAAAATAAAGTGCCTACGATCTATAGAAAATCGTAACCACAAAGTTAAAACTGACACTTTTACGTTGGAACTCAACGACAACTGCAAGAGTGAAACTACACCCAAATCACCAAGTCATACCTTTCAGGTTTGCGGCAAGTGAAGCTGCAAGCCTATACCAACAAGAAGTAAACAGCAACAGCGTATGTACAAGAGTTTAAAAGAAACCTAGACAAAATCATTAGGACACTGTGAATGCACAGTAAAACCTGCCCCTACAGATAAGTGAGCATACGATGTCTCCTCGGATGGACTAACAAGTCTTTGAGACAGATCCTAATCCTTGTAACGCCTTTATGTTCCGCCAGTAACTTTTGTCCTGGTGGTCACCGTGGCCAACGTTGCAAACGTAACTAATCGAACGAACTGAAGTTCACACACACACACACACACACACACACACACATATATATATATATATATATATATATATATATATATATATATATATATATATATATATATATATACAGGGCTGTCCAGGCTTTGCACTGATGAAATTCGAGTTACACGTATATGAAATGTTTAGACTCCATCGCACTGAATAGCAAATACACTCAAACACATGCACGTATAGTAACAACTGAACATAACCCCAACACTAACCAGATAAACTGAGAATTTGTATGCCTTGCGCATCTGGCAATAAAAGAGCTCCCCTAGATTCCAATGCTACATAAGGCACTAATATATGCAGGTATCTAAAGGAAAAATGGCAGAAAACGCACAGTGAATTTTTTTACCACCGAACAACAAAATCACTCGAAAACATGATCTTCGGTAAAACCAAGAGCTTTTTAAAAGCCTGTTGAGTAGACCATTCGTAGACATGAGTCAATCATGAACTACAATCGAAGTGTACGTGGACATGAAAAGTACCTCATGGAAAAATTTGAAAAATAAATAGGTAAAGGAATGATTGTTTTGTTTGTTTGTATGGTATTTTTACGTAGCATGGAACCAGCGGTTATTCAGCAACGGGACCAACGGCTTTACGTGACTCACCAGAAATACACATCTCTGACGCCTCAATGGGGTAAAGGAATGAGGCTACTAAAAGCTTTTCTACACCAACTTGAGCAATTTCACGTGCAGACAGACACCTTGTCACTGCAAGATTTCCCTGAAAGATTTCTCTGAAATTGCGTAATACGTGCAATACTTGGCTGCAAACAATGACATTCATCTGTCACGAAGGACGCTAAACCGACCTTGCAATCTTATCCGACAATAAAATCTCAGACGAATTCCTCAGCAAAACGGAAGCAATAAAGAGAGGCTGAAAACAATTTACAATCGAATACGAAAATCAGAGAAGAAGCAACTTTCAGATTGCAATAAGTTATCGCGCTCGAATAACAAATCTCTCGTTAGCGATGAAATGTTATCAGCTTTCTATTCCAAATCGGAATGGAAAAAAATTCTATGTTTGTCAGACGGCAGTCCAAAAAATTTATTTTGGAATACAAATACTGTATATATAATAATATATATATGCGTTCATAGAATATCTATATATATCTTTGATATAAATATTGCAAAAAATTCATATATATATATATATATCTATATTTCAAAAAATTCCTATGATTTAATTCTACTTCCTTCTACGTCAACATTTCAAATGCGCAATGAAAATACCCGCATCTAAGGCAAATTAATGCCGTCAATCAAAATTGAGCAGTTGATCTACATCTGTAATATAATCCTGTAAAGTTGAAATCTTCAACTCCACTATACTTAAATAATCCAACTTGGTTGACGCCGACACCCAATGCGAACAGAAATAGAATTACCTGAAAAATCGCAATCTTTATTTTTGGCTAAGTAAAACACAGCATCACAGACTGCAGACTTAACCTTCTATTTATTACAAATGAAACTTGAATTTGTCACTTTTACCCAAAGAATTCTTTTTCAACTTGAACATAAGAAACTAACTTGCAGTTCTTATTTTGAGACTTGGAAACAAAATGCGATCACCAAAAGGGATCTGGAGGTCGGTTTGAAGTATATGAAAAGCGTATTTATCGGACCCAAAAGTTCATAAAAAATAATCTCCGACTTGGAAATCAATTCAAAATAAATTACACCCGTGATCTACGAAAGGATTTGGTTATCAAAACTTAAAAGGCGTAACCTCCCAACTGAAAAAATATATTCCATCCGTAATCTACGAAATTGCTTGGTTTCCAAAACTTAAAAGGCGTAACCTCCCAACTGAACTAGAAGTCGACTCCAAACATACATAGGAAGAAAGGGCAAAAGTCTCACGACTGACCTGGTCCTGGCATCTTGGTGTGCTGGACGGTAATGCACATGTCGTTGTCAAGCGGAAATTTGTCGCACCTCAGCATATCGGGCCAAGGGAAACTGTAGGTCTGCATGCGGCTTTCGCATCCGCTCCGCACGGCTTCGCAGAGGCTGCGGCAAGGGTAAATGGGGCTCTCCAAGCACACAGGTGTGAAGAGCGAGCACAGGAACAGCTGCGTGTCGGGGTGGCATCGGAGATTAAGCAGCGGCACCCAGTACCCGGCCTGCTGCTGGGCCTCCTTCAGCGTGTCGTGCTCTAGTAAGTTGGGCAACCTCATCTTGGTGTAGTCGATTCCCGAGCACAGGGGCATGTTCTGGGGGATGTCAACGCACGTGGGTTCCTGAGGGCGTCCCCCTATCATGCCCCAGTCCGCGAAATAAGCGCTGGTTTCCTCTGCTGCCCCTAGCAGAGCCAGGAGCAGCGGGAGGAGGGAGAGGGCGGACCAGCAGAGCATCGCACAACCTTCTCGCACACTGGCTGCCAGACACTAACTGCTGCTTCGCGAGTCGCGTTGGTCGGGACTCGGTTGTCTTGGTTGGGCAGTAGCGCCAAGAGAGGTTCTCGGCTCGCTCGCGTCGTCGACCCAACCAAACGGTGCACATTGACATACACACACGGACAGACGGACGTCTGACGTACACGGACACACAACGACAATATCGTCTCGGAAGTTAACCGATAACCACCTCCAGAGGGGAATGTCAACACTAGAAACCACAGAAGGAGGAGGCTGTTGGTGGAAGGACGACGACGGACGGTATCAGGGCAAAGAGGAATGTTGGTACATCATCCAGGCCTCCTCCTTCCTACCCACCGATACCCACCCGACTACGGGCAACATCACCTGTGTGTTTGTGCGTGCGTGAGCGCTCCCTGAAGGACACGACCATCTAAAACCACCACACCTTCACACCGATTCCAGGCAGAGGAACGAAGGAATCTTGCCTATCGGTAGGAGTCATATACTGTATTCCAAGTCGTTCTATGGTCGTTTCACGTTCCAAGTCGTGATAGATTATCGACGCAGCTCAAGAGGAGGTCGTCTGGAATCCTTGAAAGCAGTTAGGAACTTTTGACCTTTGAAGGTAGTCCAGACGTACCCCCATACCCGCAGCCAGGATGCGAGCCCTTTCTAGCGGTGGCGCGTGGCTCACATCTCCGAGTCGATCTCGCATTCCTTCGGAAGGTGTAATAAACTTTTCAGAGATGTGTTTCCTCTCCCGCAACGGGTGCTTTACGGCCATGGGCCAATGGCCGGGAGCGAGGGGCCGTTCTGTGTCAGGAAGGAAGCGGACGTGGGAGGGTGGCGATATTTCATGCGAGGATTCTAGTAAGCCCCTCGATGCCATTTGCAAATGGGAAAGCTTCGTGATCTCAGATGTGAAGTGTGCCACAGCTGAGGTTCTCTCTCTTTCTCTCTCAAGATAACATCTCATGAAAAGCCTACTGCATCTACATTTTATGTGCCCTGAAAAGCTAAAGTTACCAATGGAAATCCAATTTATTTGCCCAAGTTTCCTATATTAAAGAAAAAAATTAGGTATATGCTTTTAATGTCTAGGTTCTCTTCATGAAACGCTACTTGCGCCAGCAAATGTAGGAGCTTTCTGCACCTGTTTTGGAGAGCTGACAATCTATTGGTATTTAGGCTCTCCCGTTATGACAAAAGCGGCAGGATTCTCTCATTTCCTCACATACAAATCGAAATGTAAATGCAGTCTCAACAAGAGAGTTCGGTGACCCGCAAACTGCGTTTCTTTTTCTTTAAACCCCACACGCAACTTTGTGTGTAGTCATGTTACAAAAAACAAAACCAAAAAGTTATATCTTTGGAAAGTTTATAATAGAATTCACTAGATCCTAAAAAAGTATTGATAACAACATAATAAATAGTAATTTACTATTAGATTAAATATCTTTTCTCAACATCGTTAAAATCAGGTGATCGCAGTAATTCGAAGACACAGAAGGTGTACGTACACACACATACACACTTTACTTGTAAACATGCTCACATAAGCAGATGTACTCTGATACATGAGCTTTCTTCATCTTTTTCCATTATGAAAGACAATCTAATGATGCGGCTGCATCAATAAAATACAATTTAATTGTAAAATGCATTGTTGGTAAAGACTAGATAAAGTTTCAGTGGTCCATAAAATCCAACTTAATTGTAAAATACGTTATTGGCAACGACTAAATAAAGTTTCACTGGTCCATAAAATCCAACTTAATTGTAAAATACGTTATTGGTAAAGACCAGATAGTTTCAGTGGTCTATAAAATACAACTTAATTGTAAAATACGTTATTGGCAACGACTAAATAAAGTTTCACTGTTCCATAAAATACAACTTAATTGTAAAACGCATTAATGGCAAAGACTAAATAAAGTTTCACCAGTCCATGAAATACAACTTAATTGTAAAATACGTTATCGGTAAAGACTAAATAAAGTTTCACTGTTCCATAAAATACAACTTAATTGCAATACACAATATTGGTAAAAACTGGCAAAGGTTTCATAAACATTACAGGATAAAAATCAGAAAAACCCCTCGACGAAAACTCCATTATGTAACACTGACAAACTATCCTCTGTTGTGTAAGTCAACAGACCTCTCCTGACCCCGTGACCTTGCGCTCACTTTCTAAAATGCGCAGCTGGACTCGATGAAATCGGTTAAAAGGCTTCTTTTAAGATTATAATAACTCAAAATCAGCACACACTCGAAGGACACGTCAAGTACCTTACCACCGAAGCCTCTACAGAATAAAACGTCCAGGATAAAAGGCTCACAGAAATTAATCAAAAATAATTTTAAAATAAATACTTCTTGTATTTGTTTTGCAATGAGCTGACCTCACACTAACGTAACAGGATGGAGTAACTTCCCATGGTGATAATCCCCATCATTTTTCCTTCAGTCTCCCCTCCCCCCCGCCCCCGCTCCCCCCCGCCCCGCCCCCCAATCCCTTCATCACTTTCTTTACATCGGACCTCCTGGACTGAAGAGACAGAAACGGCCAATGCTGACCAAAATGGAGATGCACGAGAAACAAGTACAAAATGCGTCAAAGTTTCTTCGGTGCAATCGCGTTTTCTGTACACTGTATAATTAACACTACAGAAAATCTTTCGGTGGTCCCGGTATAATGCTGTATGAGCCGTGACCCATGAAACTTTAACCACGGCCCAGTGGTGGGCCTGGCCTATATCGTTACCAGAAGCACGATCACGGCTAACTCTAACCTTAAATAAAATCAAATCTACTGAGGCTAGAGGGCTGCAATTTGGTGGTGGAAAGTCAGATGGAAGAAAGTGAATATGAACGGATGTACAGTAAAAGGCGAAGGGAATGATGCAAAGACCCCTAAGTTATGCCTACATTGCACCACTTGAGGCGCACTGACGGCATTACACCCCTAAGGGTTTAAACATTTAAAAATCTCACATCAATAAAAAAAAAATACTGATAGTAGCATGATTCTTGTAATGGAGAAACAAATCACAGTTATGTATATCTACGTATATATTTCAAGATAAATCTGTACACAAAGCTTTCGCAAAACTATTCGATTCCCGTTTTGAATCCACTGAAATGAGGAACCGAATAGATTCCCAAAAGCTTTGTGTACAGATTTATTTTTAAATATATTCACACATATACATAACGATGGGTTTGTTTCTCCAAATATCCTATCATTTGAAGACATGTGAAACCACCGAATGGGGGAACGAAATTCACAGCCACAACTTCGTTACGTGGGTGTACTCCCACAAGACGTAGACATCCAGCTGAAAAATAAATGGAGTTATATCTCGGTGCCATCATAAAATGGACTGGGAAATAATTCTTTACATGCGTCACCTAAGCCTTTTGTCATTTCAATTGTAATTTTTAATACATCAAATGTACTTGAAATGAAGAAAACGTGTATGTTTACCAACTGGTCTCGTAAATCAGTCAAGAATATTGTACGGCGAAACTGAATGGTTTAATGCAAGACTGGGCTTAAAAGATGACTGCATGGGCTCCATCCATACCTGTTTGTCACATTGATCGATAGTCTTGGCGAGTCTGTTGGAACTGAAGGGTTACAAGAGCTGCTTTATGCAGACGATTTGGCTATAAAGACACATGAAGAATACACATGCAAATTCACATATAAAATGAGAATTTGGAGATAGAAAATTCAAGGGAGAGGGTTTACAGAGAAGATCACCAGGTGAAATAGATGACCAGTTCTAAAGGGTCCCATACACGAACGATTGTCTGTATCGTTCGCAAAAACACTGTGTATGGGCTTGTCTGAATACAAAAGTGGGCGGAGTTTCGTGGCCTGAACGATCTCGGCGGGAATCTGCCACGGCCATGTTGCTGGCTTGCGACTTAAGTCTGTCATGCACATGTCATTCAATGTATGTGTTCGTCTGTCGATATATCGCTATCGCGCGCGTCTCTTCTAGAGATGATGCCATATATTCTCGAGGCAAAATCTTTGTTCAGACTGAAATCGATGCGGAGATCGTTCATACTGTCTGAATAGTGTTAAGTGTCGATAACGACAATCATTCAGTGTATGGGGGCCTTAAAATCCCTAGACAGGGACAGACATAAAAAACTGAAACGAGTGGAGCGGAAGCAAACGTTTCTGTGGAGAGCTTGTGTCCTCGTGCGAAGTGGTTAAATAGAAAGCTGGGAGTGAAGGACTACACGAGTCATGAGGTTTGTCTTGATTTATATACGTAGTAAGATATGAGGTTTGAGGTAGACCGCTTGATTTGTTTATACATTCTAGTGTCGCAATGACTAAATCCGCATCCCGCAAAGAAAAAAAAAAACGATATTAGGACAGCCTTTCACCCAATCTTAAAACACCTGTTTGTTCACCTTCCACCTCATTTCTCGTGGAATCGGTAATGATCTCAGGATGACAAAGTTTCTGAGACTCTTTCTTTCTTTTTTAATGTTAAGTTCCTGAATTCTCTTCCTGCTTTTGCTTTTCCTGGCTCTCACAACCTCTCTTTCTTCTTTGTTCCTTCTCTCGCCTGTTGTCATCAGACCTTCATCTAGGAAAAATGTGAGCTTGAATATATAAAAGAATAAAGACTGATTTTAAGGTATGTCTTAAGGAGGGTCAAAATGACAGGGAACGGACTAGTAATACAGGAGACTTGGTAAAACAGTGGTTTTCCAGATCTGTAATCCAGTACCAAACCTTCCCTGAAAAAGCGGGACGCCATATCTTAAAAACAAACCATAGAATCTTCTTGAAATTAATCTCCTTGTGTTTCCCCACACCCTACTACTCCTTACTGTATCACTTGAACAAACTTAACCTAACCTAACCTAACTTAGCCTAGGGGCATGGCAAAAAAAACAGGGGCTGGTGCAATACTAGCATACATCTCGGGAATTTGCGACTGGGAATACAAAGGTCATCACCTCACGATATTACATAAGATAGAGACAAAGTGATAGGAATGTGGGATACGAGTTTCCCAACGAGAATATATTACCTAAGCTTTAAAAAAAGCCTATTCATTCCGGAGTAATGTTGACAATGCATCCTAAAAAAGGTACCAAAATCTTAGCTCAGTATAAAATAACAGCAGGGTTGGCGATTTTCTTATATTTAAAAAAAATAAAAAATAACAAATCTGTGATTTATTTGATTTTTTATTTATTATACTTTGTTGATTTATTTGTTTTATTTTTAGTTGATAGATGTTTTTTCAATCATTTTTCCTCAAAATGTACTTTATGACAGAATTACTATCGATTTATCTTTTAGGTTTCCAGTTCTGGCCTAAAGTACGTACTTGCAATTTTTCTATATCAAAATAAATATATGCAGCAGTTATGCTTAAGTTTTTATTAACCTCCAACCAAAAAAAAAAAAAAAAAAAATCATAATTTTTTAAATGAAAAAATCAATGATTTAATCACTTGATTAAATCAGTTTGATTTAATCATTGCTAACCCTGAATAACAGTCAACACGTGACAAAGGAGGCAAAACAAACTCGACGTCACTTTCTGAATTGAAATCATAGACGTGAGGTGATGTAACCGGAGATTCACAACTGGCAAATCGCTCCGAAGATATATATATATAATATATAATATTATATATATATATATATATATATATTATATTATATATATATATATAGGGATATATATATATATATAAAACCCTCCATCCTTTCACTAGGGAGTCAAAGGGCACCTGAGGGACGAAAAGACTAATGGTCGCTTTCGTAACAGACCCCCTGAGTCATCAGTTCTGATGAAGGAGACGCTTACGGACGTCCAGGCAGTTTGACAGGTGATTTTCTTAACCTTCATGGACTATGTATGCTAAGGAGCAAGTAAAAAGAAAACACACACACACGAATCGACACGTGTCTTTCGGATACATTTCACCCAAGATTTTAAAAAAGATGAAGTATCTGGAGATTACAAATAACAGCGGAATTGAACAAACTTATTTTTGCTGAGAAAATGATGAACATAATATGGCATTTACCTGACCTGCTGGAATGACCCTCAGACACTTGGCTGATTGTACCTGGAAATTAAAAGCAAGAAAATTTATAGCAACAATAGCAATAATAATAATAACAACAACAATGATTATATAAATAAAAATAAAGAATATATGAACAGCATTCACATGATGTATGTATTTTTAACATTACACCTGCAGATATCTCTTAAATCCTCAAACTATTTATATTTTTTTTTATACACATTCTCCTGTACTCAAGTACTACTGCTATTATTACTACTACTACTACCACCAATAATAATTATAATAATAAAAATATACTGGTAGGGACGAAAAATAGAATACAAAACTAATAACATCCATAAAATATAAGCAATAGTAAATAGATAACAGTAGCACTTAAATAATAAAACTTTCCTGCAATGAAGATCAATTCGCATTTGCTGGCTAAATCCTAACAGCAAAAATTAGCTTCTAAAAAATAACAAGGTAAATCCTGCGCAGAAATATTGTCGGTGGGAAAAAATGCACGGTACTCCACTTTCAGGTCGCGACAGCAATTATAGACAATATAAAACATTTTAGAAAAGAATAAAACATAAAAATTAATCAATAATAAAACAAACACCAAATCTATTTGGAGAGAAACAGAAAAAGTATGGTAAGAGTGAGTTAAGAAATTTAGGCTGCCAGGCCCAAGCACTGAGGCACTCCCAACCAATCACAGTTATGACAGTGAAAAGAGGAATTTGAAACGGTTGGACAGCCACGTAAAGAAATCCTGAAGATAAATGAGATGAACAAGGATCTAAAGGTGAAACTGAGAGAAAGACCCACAAAAATGCGGTAAGAATTGAGAGAAAAGGGAAGAAGAGAGAGAAAGGAAAAAGGAAGGGAACGAAGATAAAGCAAAAGGCTAAAGAGTGGGAGCAAATATGGGTGTAAGGATCCTGCAGGCGCACTCAAGTAATGTATATACAGTGCACTATTCGTCTGGGGGGGGGAGGGGGGGGGGGAGTTCCCCGGAAGCAAACGTCGGTTCAGTAATCCAAGAAGTGTTTTCATTAAACACATTGATCCTTCCCCATTAGAAGGCGGCGTCAAATTCTGGTCAATTTTATTTGAGCGATATTCGTAACTCTCAAGCTTCAAAAACCACATTATTAATTAATTAGCGTATCCAGCTTGTCATGAAAGCTGGTCTGTGTGAACAGGATCCAGAGGTGTGAACCTGTGAGATATTTGGACCGCGGCGTTTAGTACGTGCGAATACGATCGAATTTTCCTGCCTTCCTTTCAAGGTTAATCCTCTTCAGCACGGTTTCTCTAGGTCCCAGATTTTTCATCTTTCGTAAAGTGAATGTTTTTGCAACTGAGTAAACCTGGTTTGACTAGATCATCCTCGTAACGCAACACGACCATTAGTGTTTATATTGGTAGTTGATTTGAGAGGCTAGGTGCTGGCTCTACGGGTATACTTGTTGGATTTGAGAATCATCTCACCTTTATCGAGCACAAACTAATATGGCACAATCAACCTTTGTTTAATTTGTTTGTTTGTATGGTGTTTTTTTACGTTGCATGGAACCAGTGGTTATTCGGCAACGGGGCCAACGGCTTTAAGTGACTTCCGAACCACGTTGTTTAAAAATCCAAGGATTACTACTCATAATCATTTCATGCTCGCCAATACGGATTCTGCTAGCTGCAATTTAACGATGCAGCCGAGAGCTCTGAGTGGATATAATTCTGGACATAGATCTTCACTTTGTCCATTTGTATGGTGCACCTCGTGCACCATACAAATGGACATATTATTGCAACATGTATGGGGACCCGCAGGTCCGGATTATGTCGGCGGGGGGTTAACTGGAACTCTGTCCGAACTACACCTTTGGAATATTGATAGACAGACAGACAACAAGGAGAGAGAGAGAGAGAGAGAGAGAGAGAGAGAGAGAGAGAGAGAGAGAGAATTTGCATGCATGAATACAACACAAACCACGAAACTCACAATGCAGGCCTCAAAATTGGAATGAATTACTAAAAGCGCAAATAAAAAAAAAAACTTAATATTCATTCAGTTAGAAACTAGTAAAAAATTCAAACCTAAGCAATTGACCTATCAATTCCGCAATGAACATCTCAAATAGCAGTTCCTCTCGATTTCATTCAGTTGGGTAAAACCGTGAAGAAAAACCTGGCCTCGTTCCGTTGTGCACGGCAAAAATATGTTTATTTGTATGGTGTTTTTACGTTGCATGGAACCAGTGGTTATTCAGCAACGGGACCAACGGCTTTACTTGACTTCCGAACCACGTCGAGAGTGAACTTCTATCACCAGAAATTCACATTTCTCACTCCTCAATGAAATGGCCGAGAATCGAACCCGCGACCACCGAGGTGAGAAGCAAACACCAAACCAACTACGCCACTGAGGTGCTTACGGCAAATATATGCAACAATGGGAAAATGCTCTGGCATAGGGGGCAGTATTGCGCTAAACATTATTGACTTGGGTTTAAAAAATATGCCTGTGATTTTGTGAGATCTAACACGAGATGGTGTATTTTGAAACGGAGTTCTGTTTGGAATCCTTTAAACGATAATGTGGTTGCTCAGCTGTTTACAAAAACTGATGTATGCTTTCATTTACTAATAAACTTGTTTGTTTATTAAATGATATTTTCATTCCTGGCGAGAGCATATTTGCGAAGTATAGACTAAACTTTGTTCTAAACAGGCCTATCATTTATTATTAGATTTTAACTTTGGCATCATTTACAAAGATAAATCTCTGATGTCAGGCAAGATATTTAGTACAAAACTCCTTGAACCTAAATTTTTAGTTTTCCGATTCTTTAGATACAGTAGCTTAGTTTTCCTTCATTCGCTTTGCACTGTGCTGGAAAGAGTAGTATCTTATGTTCCGCGCATCCTACACGCTAAATAGTGTACAAGATATCTAAATGTGTCACTTCATTCACACAATGATACGACGAAACGGATACTCCTTCAACATCCGAATACAGAAAATTTAGTAGAAACTTTAAACAAACATTACCATGCCATTAGATCGACTCTTCAGATGAAAAGTATCGCCCACTTTTGTGCTTATATTTGCCCGCATGAACCATGAAACTACAAAAATACCACGAAGGGTTATTTTGCGTTACCAAATTGGCGTTACACCTGTAATTTCTCGTAAGATACTCTTTTTCATAAGTCAACTGCTTCTCATATTTCTTCCCACAATGTGCGCCACGCCTAGTGATTACTGAGAGCATCAGACAGATGATATAAGGGTACGGAGTGCTAAAAGGTTTGTTTCTTGTATTTACAAAATCAAAACAAACCGTCACTGGAATTTTTTTCCTACTACTGCTTGTTGTTGCTCCTGCTCTGTTTATTATTCTTATTCTTAAATGAGCTGGTATTGCAAGTTAAGGAAAAATACTCTATTTAAATGCAGTGCAGATCTGATACAACGCAGACGAACTACTTTGATTACGCAAAAAAAAAGAAAAAAAAAGAGAGAGACAAAGCTGTGAATATCAAGTATTTAACAATGGAAACAACAGCTGATAAATTAGTAGATATGAAACCCTGCGGTATAACGTTCCTTAGTTCATTTATTCAAATTCATGGCTGTTGTGCTGCATTCTGATCAATGACAGTCTTAAAATTTCAGTTATGTCTACCTTAGAGGTCTATATTCTATCTTCCAAAGTTTCAATGAGTAATCCCACATGCTCTTTCTATATATTCAAGTAAACATCAAGCGGACATGGGCATCGCAAAAATTGTTATGAATTTATTGTCAAACTATGAATATAGCATTTCTATCTGTCTCAGCTTAATATTACGTTCCTAGATTCAATTACTGTGTAAACATGGTTTCATTTGTTGGACCATTGCATGCAGAATATCAAACTCTGGATTACTGTAATTTTCATCAGAGAGAGAGAGAGAGAGAGAGAGAGAGAGAGAGAGAGAGAGAGAGAGAGAGAGAGAGAATGTGGGCGAATTCCTGGGTAAGTGGCACTAACATTAAAATGTATTTTTTCCTTCACTGCCACTGGCAATAAGTTTGCTTGACGTTTATGGCCAAGATTCTCTGTAAAAGCATCACTGTCGCACACTGCATAAACCAACGTGATCGATCTTGAAACTGAAAGGCGACACTCGAGCAATAGATGTCCACACAAGATTTTCCGTGGGAGGGGCGCCATCAAGATAAGAACGTGATTTGTCTGTCGCCATGTTTGCCTCTGGAAGAATGATTATTCATTCAAGCGGGGAAATTTTATCAGCTTGATCCATGCAGAGCCACATAGACATTGTTTCTAACACGCTGCCCCCTTCCATCAAAGGTGAATGGGTTACTTGAATAATGATTTATTCCTGACACTGCATTTTTGCAGAGGTGCCTTTTTGCCAGACCTGCTGCATCAACAACGGGACAATCGACCTGATCTGGCGCACTGTCCAAAGATTTATTTCAAGCACACTGAATATCACGAAATCTCTTGCATTGCCAGACTTTGTCCAGCATTCTTTGTCGAGTAGGACTCGAATTCTTCGCCGGGCAAAAAAAAAAAAAAAAAAAAAAAAATCTGAGTAAACTTGTCCGTAATAAACTTGTAGTTCAGTAGGCAACTATGCATACGTATCCGATTCCACCTGGATGAGCACATCCAAGAAAGTTTAATTTCATCCATAAGTAGCCAATTATCTCTCATAATAGGTTATCCAGTTCCATGACATTCGCTCTGTTTCTATGATAATGTTCAATGGCAGATCCTTCGCTGCGCTCAGAAGGAATTAATTTGTCAAGAGATTTATCGGTTCAGGTAGCAAGACTTACCAGGTGAAACAAAGCTCTAAATGCCCCTCTGTTAAATCGTCTTGTGCCTATGTTAACCTAGGCAAAGCATTCGGCACCTAGTAGTTAGTTAACGAGAGTGGTTTGTTTGTATGGTGTTTTTACGTTGCATGGAACCAGTGGTTATTCAGCAACGGGACCAACGGCTTTACGTGACTTCCGAACCACGTCGAGAGTGAACTTCTATCACCAGAAATACACATCTCTACTCCTCAATGGAATGGCCGA
>NC_087218.1:72297096-72343739 GCF_015104395.2 Macrobrachium nipponense | reverse complement strand
CAATGGAATGGCCGAGAATCGAACCCGCGACCACCGAGGTGAGAAGCAAACACCAAGCCAACCACGCCACGAGAGTGGATTGAAAGAACTGTGGAGAATACATGGGGCTAACAACCTCATCTCAAATGCCTTCATTAAACTAGAAGTAATCTAACCACTTTGATACAAAGGCCTACACACATATCTGTATATTAAACAATGGAATGTCTGCAAGATCTTGCGACTCAACGTCCTTTACTTGTCTGCTAAAGTAAAGGACGTTGAGACGAAAATCTTGCAGTTACTGCGTTGTTTATCTTTCCTTCGTGGCTTATACCCTTTATTTATGCATTTATCACGTTCCAAACTTTCGTGATTCAGTTATACATACATACATACATTATATATATATATATATATGACTGGTAAAAATGTTCTGTTACAACAGAATTCCATCTAATAAAAGGAGCCCATAAAAACACCAACATATAGAGATAAAATACTATATTTCAGAGACTGCTGTCTCCCTCTTCAGATAGATGAATGAGAAAAGTTACGGAAAAGATGGGTATTTGTACCAAGAGATCCATCCACAGGTAAGCCAATCTAGGTCACTCCTGCTGAAAAATCTTCCTTTAATCCTCTTAAGCATTGGTTGATGTGAAAAACTTTGTCAATGACATCTGTATCCCATGGGCCCTTTGAGATGTTCATTACCTGTCTCTGCTTAATCAAGGCCGATTCCATCATTTGACTCTTGTACTGGCACTTGTTGCTCTAATACCAAAAGATCCATCCACACATAAGCCAATTTAGGTCACTCCCGATGATAATCTTCCTTTAATCCTCTTAAGCGTCGGTTGAATGAAAACTTTGTCAATGACATCTGTATCCCATGTACTTTTTGAGATGTTCGTTACCTGTCTCTGCTTAATCATGGCCTATTCCATCATTTGACTCTTGTACCAGCAGATGCTGCTATACATTATTTGTCACGTATAATTTATAGCAGCAACTGCCGGTACAAGAGTCAAATGATGGAATCAGACTTGATTAAATAGAGGACAGTTTAATGACAACTCAAAGGGCGCATGGGAATAACAGATGCCATCGACAAAGTTTCATTCGACCAACACTTAAGAAAACTAACGGAGATTTATCAGCGGGAGTGGCCTAATTGGCTTAACTGTGGATGGATCTTCTTGGTATAAATACCCATCTTTTCTGTAACTTTTCTCATTCATCTACCTGAAGAGGGAGACAGCAGTCTCTGAAATATAGTATTTTATCTCTATATGTTGGTGTTTTTATGGGCTCCTTTTATTATATATATATATCTTCATTTCCTATGTTTCATAATTTTCCAATGATTACAAGTCGAAGGCTCTTCCGCCAGAATAAAAAGAAATACAATATATATATATATATATATATATATATATATATATATATATATATATATATATTTATATATATGTATGTATTGTATTTCTTTTTAATTCTGGTGGAAGAGCCTTCGAATTGTAAATCAATGGAAAATTATGAAACATAGGAAATGAATATGAACACGAGAGGCGAATCTTAATTTTCCATAATCATGCGTGGTTTATATACATACACACACACACATATACATATGTGTGTGTATGTGTATATGTATATATAATATATTTATATATATTATATATATAGAGAGAGAGAAGAGAGAGAGAGAGAGAGAGAGAAGAGAGAGAAGACGAGAGAGAGAGAGAGAGAGAGGGCATTACCAAACATACATGCTTGTTACTACTTTTCGGCGAGCTGTGTTGGATTATAAGAGCCTTTAAAGATTTAGGCTGCTAAGCCGGCCAACGGTTTTAAATTGACTCAACAAAGCGATTACACATCTAGTATAACTGAGTATTGCAGTATCGACCGGTGGCATCCTCCTGGGAAGCAAACGACAAACTTCACTAATCGAGTCGGGGTGAGTATTCCAAACACTGAAATTTAAAGATTATATATATATATATATATATATAATATATATATATATATATATATATATAAATACTTAAATAATTACAGTAGATGCACGTGACTTCATTTGTAAGGGATTACCAACAGGAAAAACGATAGGCAGAAAGTCAGCAGCGAGCGTTTGGAAAAGTGTATATTCGCCTTAGTATGCATGTACGTACGTAAGTGTGTATATATATATATATATATATATATATATATATATATATATATATATATATATATAATATTTAGAGAGAGAGAGAGAGAGAGAGAGAGAGAGAGCCGAGAGAGAAGAGAGAGAGAGGAGAGAGAGTTATGGAATCCTCGCACCCTTCCCTGTAATAAACGTAAATAAAATTCGTTTTAGCTTCGCTGGATGCACAACTGAAAGTCACTGAACCGCATGGACTGGTCAAGGCAGGTGATTCTGATAGCAATCGTTTTTAAGACTTCATCACGTTAATTACTAAGCATAATACTGCTAACGCCCAAACGATGTTACATATATATATATATATATATATATATATATATATATATTATATATATATATATAATATGCAGCCAGGGTTTATGAACAAATGTTGAGTTAGACGACCTTTTTTTATATTATTTATATAAATAAATTACAAATGTTTCTTGTGATCGTGAAATTGGCAACACGGATTTTGTAAGCTTGCAATCTGAGTGTTGGGGGGGGGGGGGGGGGGGGATTAATTCAAATTCTTGTATTTTTTGAGCTAAAATTGTCGAAGCCAATAATTTACTTCTGATGTCACATGCATGTATGCAACCTTCATTTCTCTAGAAGAAACTCGCATACTGTTTAGTCCACAAACATAAAACTGTCTTGATCCGGATAATTCTTTTTGAACCCCTTACGTGAATATCAAGCAGTTACATTAGCTACTACTAGGCTTCCATTAAAAAAATCACCATCTATATTAATTATTTTGGTAATTTAACTTGGTCAGTTTGAACGTTTGTCATTTAGTGTAGTTTCATTTGAGTAATTTACCTTTCATGTATCTTATTTTCAGATAGAGTTGAACTGTATACAAATAGTAAGGAATGAATTTTAATGGTCTCTTCCCGAGAGACAACTTTTGCATCTTAAACTGACGCTTGATAATCCTGTTCATGATAATGGAAGACTGACATTGTTCTGAAGTCTCGACTGAATCTCGTTACGGTTGTTGAAAATTATCTGATCCTGGGCCGGGCTCGTATCCGCGTAATTCCCACCTCATCTTTGCCTGAGGATCCAAAAGTTCTTGTTTACCCAATTCGTTAACACTGAAATTTCACCTAAAAACTTATTAGTTTTCATTTCCTTTGTCGTTCCTTTTTTTCTATAGATCTTTGGCATTATGCCAAGTACTTAGGTAACTAAGGCCATTCAGCGCCGAAACGGAAATTGACAAAAGTTTTGAAAGGTGTTGCAGGAGGAAAACCTCGCAGTTGCACTATGTATTAAACAATTGTTAGGAGAGGGTGGACAGTAAGATGGTAGAAAGAGAATATGAACGGAGGTACAGTAAATAAAATGAAAATAGTTGCAGCTAGGGGCCGAAGGGACGCTGCAAAAACCTTAAGTAATGTCTACATTACACCGAATGAGGTGCACTGACGGCACTAGTACCCTGTCAAGATGTCTCTGTGGGTTGTAAAATTTGGGCTTTAGCTATTAGGCTACATATGGCACTGCAGCAATTTACAATGGAATGGTGCAACATACCTGCTACTGCAAGACATTTAAGGCCTACGTGAGTAAACGTTTACTATACAAAACTCATACTTCACTACTTTATGTAAAAGACCATATACCGACTGCCAAACGATAGTTTTACCTGTTTTATAATATATACAACTACATTGATTTTGAGGAAATTTCGAAGCAGACGTCTTGTTCACAAAAATGAGGGACATGTTTACGAATAATAGTTAAATAAATCAAGCGAGAAATAAAAGAGCAGGAAATGGTTTTTCAAAAGTATTTATGTTGGTTATTTAAATAGATTACTGTTATACTTTTCTTTAATTATATCACTCATTAGAATTAAAATTCTTATTTAAAATATTTTACTCAATCATTTTGCTTTGTAAAATTATAGACTCTCGGTCTCAGCTTCTTCAACCCAACCCACCCACCGAGGCCGGAGCCACCCCATCCCCATTAAAGCCCCTATTACACTTATTCGGTTTCCTACGGCCAACCTGGCCTACGGTGCCGTAGGAAAATTCTGGCCTACGACTAGAGTTATTACACGTATTTGAACGGCCGGTGGCAAGTGGGTGAGTGTGGCACTGTTTGTGGTGGAGGAGTGACATGTCTTCTCTCGACGACAATCTCGTTGCTATTGCTCTAGCGTGCTGTTTGAAGGTGAAAACAAGAAAAAGGAAGATTTGGTCCAAACATTGGCTGCGTAAACGACAAAAATACTCTCATGTTAACTTAATGAAGGAACTAGCACTAGAAAAAGATGACTGGTTTAACTACATGCGAATGGATCATGACACATATTTGGAACTCTTAAGTCAGGTATCACCTTTAATAGAAAAAAAGGACACTTGCATGAGAGAAGCAATTGGTCCACATGAGCGTCTTTCAGCCACTTTGAGATTTCTTGCTACAGGAAGAACATATAGCGATCTAAAGTTTACAACAATTATATCGCAGCCTTCTCTCAGTGCAATAATCCCAGAAACGTGCAGCAATCTACAAATGTTTAGGCCCAAAATATCTGAAGGTAAGTTTATTTTGCACAAATAACTATAATTTCTCGTTTTAGTATGAAACATTCATACCAGGTTAATTAAAAAAAATAAAGAAGTTTCAAACTTTATTCCAGAGTATCCAAGGTTCATAAATAAACATGTGTACCTACATTACATTTGGAGAATATCATGTCTCATAATTGTAATCTCTGTTTGAATAATCCTTAGATTTAATGAACCACAAACATGGCTCATTTCGATAAATTTCTATGAAATCACTCAAGAAATCACTGGCGCAAGAGAAGAGCTTGCCATGGTGGCGACCTTCCACTCTCAGGTGCAGCCTCAGACTGATGTCATACCATACATACGGTGAGCAATTACACGCTACGTCCTCAGTCGTGACGTACGACGGCTGTACGGCCAACTTTAGTACTGGCGAAAGTTCATCCGGCCGGCCGTGGGTGAGCGTTCATACGGCCGATTTGCTATCACATGCTCCGGTTTGAACATATGCTAGCGTCGTGACCGAAGGCGCCGTAGGAAACCGGATATATGTAATAGGGGCTTAGATCTTCCCTCTTCCGTCTTCGTTCATAGCTCTAGTCAACGGTTGCAGTAGTCTATCGTCATAAATCGAAGTTATTAATTAAAAGGTAAGATTGTGGAGGCAGCAAACAAATTTCTGAAAGATACAAATGAACTTTCTTCTCAAAATTGTTGGTAAAAAGTTGTTGATTTGTGTGAATTCATGGAATTTTCAATGAGTTGATTGAAAAAAAACTTGGGTAGTACTAGTCTAGGCCTAGGTAGTAGGCTATGGCAAGTTCAAATCTATTCTTAGATTAATCGTAAAATTTTACTTTAGTTGCATGGCTTGATTCCCACCAGTCGCCAACCCGCATAGGTTTACGGCCTTATGGGGGAGGGTTCGATGGGGGCCAAAGCTCCCCTTGCCAGGTCGAGATACGTCGCCCTAAGTTAGGTTAGGTTAGGTTGGTAAGATCCATTTAGGTCAGGACCTGGCATTATTGGAATGGTTATTTCTATTTGCTTATGAGGAAGCAGTCCTGGTTAATGACTGGCAGGAATTATAGGATGCGCAACTCTTAAAATATAATTCGTGTTTTCAAACTGGATATTGATACGGGCATCCATATCCCTGATTGCAGTAGATATTGGTAGTGATTGCGCATGCTCGAAACCTTGTTTACCGTGACCACCTCAGGCATATCAGTGACAGCAAGAAAATGACGACCTAGCATCGTGAACTGTGTAATAATACATCAGTTTTCGCTGAAAAAGGCAATAAATGTCTACGAAGAGTCAAACTTCCAGAAATTGTATAGTATCCGTAGGTCACGAACGATCGAATCGGTCCTGAAAAGAGCTCCGAAGAGGAGATTCAAATAAGATTTGAAGCTTAGTGCGTACAATATGGGAAACATACTGTTAATATAGATCTGATTTGAATGATTACTTACGATTGATTAGGCGGTTTACCAGAGGATCGACTTGGTAGTTTTCCTTACTACCATGATTACAGCAGAGCACGATTTCTGTGTACTTCAAGTGTTCTTTGAATCTCTTCGGAGCTTTTCAGGGCCGAAACGATCGTTCGTGACCTACGGATACTTTACAATTTCTGGAAGTTTGACTCTTCGTAGACGTCTATTGCTTTTTTCAGCGCGTTGAAACCTGAAAACATCTGTTTTTCGGGGGAAAACTGATGTATTATTACACGGTTCAGAGGAGATTCAAAGAAAATATGAAGTACACAGATAGATTAGTTTAGTTTTATTTTTCATGTATATAGTCAAAATCTAAGTACAGTGGTACCTCGAGATACGAAATTAATCTGTTCCGAGGTGCCTTTCGTATCATGAGGTTTTCGTATCTTGGACCACATTTTACATGTAAAATGGCTAATCCATTCCAAGCCCTCCAAAAACACCCCAGTAAATTTCATAATAAAGCTAAATTGACCTATAAACAATGAAATACTACAACAATTTGGACCATTCAATACCTAAATTAAAAACGTACTGCTAATTACCTGCAAATAAAGTGTATTAGTGTACATGGTATACAAGAAATACTGTACGTATGTAGTAAAAATGTGGAAGCTTACCTTTCGAGTGAGGCTATCTCCGAAAGTGGCGGAGGGAGGAGGACAAACGGCAGATACGTACGTACACTTAACTTTACGAAACGCACAAAAAAATGTAAGGAATACTAAACTAAAATTTACGAAACACATTAACAAAACTGTAACACTTAACTTTCCAAAAAACTAAAATTAAAAAAAAAATTTTTGTCTTTTTTATTTTTATTTTTTTTTTACTTTTTTATACTTTACGCATGGTGTTTTTTTTTTTTTTTTTTTTTTTTTTTTTTTTTTTTTTTTTTTTTTTTTTTTTTTTTTTTTTACAAAATATCAACTTCATCACCACTTTCAACTTTCTATTTTTTAGTATCACTTGGTTCTTCTTCTTTTTTACTTACTCCTGCTAATACTAAAGGCCTCTAGAAAATAACTATCCAAGGAAGATTGCTTCTGCCTACTTTTCACAATGTTCCTGAAACGACTCAGGCAAACGTCATCGAACTACGCAAGCATACGACCTGTGTGAGCCTTTTCAGGGTGTCTTTTTTTCTACAAACGATTGCACTTTATGAAAAGCGGCTAGAACATCCTTAATTTCTGCCGTTGTCATAGGGTTGTCCTCCTCCTCCTCGCCGTTGCTAGAGAAACTCTTGAACGACGTTATGTTGGCATGGCCTTCCAAACTACCTTGCAGGTCATACCGTTGTGTAAGCTCCTCTTGGTGTCCTCGAGAAGGTCGTTGATGTCGTCCTCGTCGACGACCAGCCCCATGGACTTGCCTAGTGCAATGATCTCATCAAGATCTGATTGGGAAACAGTTTCGGGATCGTCAACTGTTTCTGAATCTGCAGCACCAGCTTCGCCCACGTCGAATTCCTCGAAGTCTTGGGCGGATACGGCATCAGGCCAGAGTTTCCTCCACAAGGAATTCAAGGTTCGCCTCGAAACCTCCTGCCAAGCTTGGTCGATGAGTCAGATGCATATGATGATGTCGAAATGCTCCTTCCAAAATTCATGCAAGGTAAGGTTTGTGGTATCGGTGATGTCAAAACATCTCTTCGTATACAGCTTCTTAAAGTTCGATATCACTTGCTGGTCCATGGGCTGGAGGAGAGGGTGGTGTTAGGCGGAAGATAAAGAATCTTGATGAAGGAATACTCCGCTAGGATATCTTCCTCGAGGCCAGGAGGGTGGGGAGGGGCATTGTCCAACACCAGCAGACATTTCAGAGGGAGGCACTTCTCTTCCAAGAATTTCTTCACTGTCGGGCTGAAACACAGAGTTACCCACTCCGTGAACAAAAGCCTCGTTACCTAGGCTTTCGCATTAGCCCTCCACATCACTGGAAGCTTCTCCTTAAGCACTTTGTGGGCCTTGAAGGCTCGAGGAGTCTCGGAATGATACACTAGTAGGGGCTTCATCTTGCAATCCCCACTGGCGTTTGAACAAAGTGCGAGCGTAAGCCTGTCTTTCATAGGCTTATGCCCGGGTAGCTTCTTCTCTTCCTCCATGATGTACGTCCGACGAGGCATTTTTTTAAAACAAAAAAGGCCAGTCTCATCACAGTTGAAGAACTTGCTGAGAACTGTAGCCTTCCTTGGTCATCATCTCGTCGAACGTCTTTTTAAAGGCTTCGGCCGCTTTCATGTCCAAGCTGGCAGCCTCCCCATACCGCACCACCGAATGGATACCAGTCCGTTTACAGAATTTCTCGAACCACCCATGCGAAGCCTTGAAGTCTTGGGTTGGCGTTGATGTCCCTTCTCCTCCGTCGTCTTCAGCCTGGGCAATCAAATTGCCGAAAATAGTGCTGGCCTTTTGGGAGATTGCTGTCTCCGTTATCGTATCGCCAGCGATTTCTTTGTCTTTTATCCAGACAAGAAGCAGCCGTTCCATCTCGTCGTGCACGTGGGTCCTCTTGCTGGACTAAAAAGTGATGCCCTTGGAAGGTGTAGCTGCTTTGATGACATCCTTCTGCTTAAGGATGGTGCCTATTGTCGACGGATTTCGGCCGTATTCCTTTGCGATCACACTCAATCGCATACCAGCTTCATACTTCTTGATAATCTCCATCTTTGTCTCCAAAGAGAGCATTCGCTTCTTTCCGTGAATTTCAACTTTCTTGGGACCCATGACTACGTTATACTATACGTAATTTACGTATAAGTAGAGTAAAGTTTTCACACAACACGTTAAAGTACGTATACGGCAACGAAATCACTAACAAATTTATGTTAATAAATGAAATCGTTAGAACGAACGAATACCGCCTGCGTACGATACAGATGATGCCGTGCAGTGGCCGAAGAAGCACGCCGCTACGTAGATGCATCATGGGAGGGATGCTGACCATAGGAGAGAAGATCTCATGGCGGCGACTAGCATCAGGAACCAATGGGAGGAGGAGAGTGAGGATGGTGGCGAGTCTACTCAGTTGGCGGCGCACGAGTTTCAAAATTGTTATCGGTGGTTCGGGCGAATCTCGGACTTTACAGAAACCTTTCGTATCTTTAAAACTTTTCATATGTAGAGCCGTTAAATTTTTTGTGTTAGCTTTCGTATCTCGAGTTTTTCGTAAGTTGAGCCTTTCGTATCTCGAGGTACCACTGTGTTTAAATATTATTTTGATTTTTTATATTTTCATTTACTGTCAAAATGTTTTGGTGCTTTAGTGATGACAGTATGTTGCTTCACTGACATTTTGAATTGGACATGTTCAGCGAAACAATTCAGTTCGACTATTATTACTACTGTAGCTGATCCTCTAGTGCCGTACCTATAGCTCCTAGCAACAGTGTACGGCAACTGCTGCATGATTAGCAAACTGCCGTACGCACAGCAAGTCAACAGCGCAATACGGCACCACTGACAGAATCTGACATACCCCCAACTACACTATGTTATTTGTACGGCAGGAAGTCTGAAATTGACGCATGCACAATTCACTGCCGTACCAATATCTATCGCAATCGGGGATACGGCTGCCATACCAATATCCTGTGCCTAATGTTTTACCCAAACGATTACAGTTTGGAGTGGTAGCTATAATATTAATTAGGTACTTGTCGGCTAACAGGTATGTTCCTTCAATAATACGCACCTTCGCCATATACTCATATTTGCGTTAAAACAAGACTACAATGCAGGGGTCGTCTTCAGTTTTACTGAACTGATAAGGTTGCGACATAGGGGAAACAGCAACATAGGGGAAACAACCGAGTGGACTACCTGGGCCAGTCTTGCCCGCTCGTTGACCCAGAAAAAGTTATTCAACACTGCCTTTAAAAATAAAGGCAGTGTCCTGCACTGCCAGTTGCAACATTTTCTTAAAATTATCATAATTAAAACCGTGAAATAAAATATCTCGTTGGGTAAAAATTTTGTCTAAGATTATTTGCATTTATTTATGGTAAGCTTGGTTGTAGTCTCTTTTTACCAATGTCCCTTTGGAAGAGACAATACAAATAATCTTAGACAAAATTTTTACCCAACAAGATATTTTATTTCACGGTTTTAATTATGATAATTTTAAGAAAATGTTGCAACTGGCAGTGCAGGACACTGCCTTTATTTTTAATAATACAGCTTACACTCAGGTTGAAGGTATGGCCGTGGGCAGTCCTCTTGCTCATTTTTTTCTAACATCTTTATGTGCCATCTAGAGGAAACAGTTGCGGACAACTGTCCCCCTCTCTTTTCTGCCGTTATTTTACAAACGATACGTAGACGACACTTCTTACCTTTTAGAAATAAAGAGCAAGCCGATCAGTTTCTTGAATACGCCAATGTAGCCCATCCCAACATTAAGTTCACGATCGATTACGAAGAAAACAATAAACTTGCATTTTTGGATATACTTGTGTCCCGTAACGAGCAGGGCTTCTGTACTCCTATTTTTAGAAAACAAACATTTACTGGCTTAGGTACAAATTTTTATAGCAGTTGTCATTTTAATTTCAAACTAAATCCTTAAGTACTCTCTTCCACAGGGCCATATACTTTATCCTCCACTTGGTCTGGTTTCCACCAAGAAATCTCATTTCTCCAGAAGTACTTTTTAGAAAATTGCTACCAATCCAAGCTTTTTTTTTTTAAACAATTGTATAATTTTTTTAATTGTAAGTTTGTTCCTGTTTTTAATATTCCTACTGTACCCAGTTGGCATTTTACTTCTTCGGTATTCCTTTTTATTCATGATAAGTCCTTTTATGTCAGTTAAATGACCTTATTCACCGACACCTTCCGGTAGTTAACAGTAGAGTTATACCCAAGAACCCGTTAACCATTGCTTTCTCTTTTTAAACATAAAGACAAACTAAGCCTCCTTGATGACTTCCAATGTCGTTTATTTATATACTTGCCCCAAATGTAAGGTGGGGAAATATGTGGGGGCTTCTCATCGCCCTTACTAAAAGTCAGAATTGATTGTCATCGAGGGGAGTTAGTTACAGTACAGGCAATAAATTAAACTAATCCTGAATTTTCTAATGTACGTGATCATGCCGAAAAATGTAAACAACATATTGAATATAAACATTTTAAAATACTCTCCAGAGCCACCTCACCTCATCAATTAGCAATAACCGAATCGTTATATATTAAGAAGCTTGTTCCTTCTTTAAACAATCAAACTACCTCCACAACACTGTACCTGTCATGAGTGTGCCCCTGTCTCTGTTTTTTATGTCATTAGGTCCTTGGTTCCCGTCCTGAAAGGTAGCGGTCTGTTTCTTTCATTCTGTCTGTTGTATTTTATTTTTTTCATTTTTTAATTTTTGTTTAAAGTGTAAATATTTTTTAAAAATTAAAAATTTTCTTAATTCTTAAGTCTTTGTAATATTTTTATATATTATAATTACGTTTTTCAACTTTGAAAATGAGGCTGTGTCCACGAAACGTCAGCATGTTTAATAGATTATAATATATAAAAATATTACAAAGACTTAAGAATTAAGAAATTTTTAATTTAAAAAATATTTACACTTTAAACAAAAATTTAAAAAATGAAAAAACTAAAATACAACAGACAGAATGAAAGAAACAGACCGCTACCTCAGGACGGGAACCAAGGACTAATGACATAAAAAAACAGAGACAGGGGCACACTCATGACAGGTACAGTGTTGTGGAGGTAGTTTGATTGTTTAAAGAAGGAACAAGCTCTTAATATATAACGATTCGGTTATTGCTAATTGATGAGGTGAGGTGGCTCTGGAGAGTATTTTAAAATGTTTATATTCAATATGTTGTTTACATTTTTCGGCATGATCACGTACATTAGAAAATTCAGGATTAGTTAATTTATTGCCTGTTCTGTAACTAACTCCCCGATGACAATCAATTCTGACTTTTAGTAGGCGATGAGAAGCCCCCACATATTTCCCCACCTTACATTTGTAAGGTGGGGACATTGGAAGTCATCAAGGAGCTTAGTTTGTCTTTATGTTTAAAAAGAGAAGCAATGGTTAACGGGTTCTTGGGTATAACTCTACTGTTAACTACCGGAAGGTGTCGGTGAATAAGGTCATTTAACTGAACATAAAAGGACTTATCATGAATAAAAGGAATACCGAAGTAAAATGCCAACTTGGGTACAGTAGGAATATTAAAAACAGGAACAAACTTACAATTAAAAAAATTATACAATAGTTTAAAAAAAAAGCTTGGATTGGTAGCAATTTTCTAAAAAGTACTTCTGGAGAAATGAGATTTCTTGGTGGAAACCAGACCAAGTGGAGGATAAAGTATTGGCCCTGTGGAAGAGAGTACTTAAGGAGTTTAGTTTGAAATTAAAATGACAACTGCTATAAAAATTTGTACCTAAGCCAGTAAATGTTTGTTTTCTAAAAATAGGAGTACAGAAGCCCTGCTCGTTACGGGACACAAGTATATCCAAAAATGCAAGTTTATTGTTTTCTTCGTAATCGATCGTGAACTTAATGTTGGGATGGGCTACATTGGCGTATTCAAGAAACTGATCGGCTTGCTCTTTATTTCTAAAAGGTAAGAAGGTGTCGTCTACGTATCGTTTGTAAAAATAACGGCAGAAAATATATATTTATATCATATATATATGATATTATATATATTATATATATATATATATGATACTATATATATATATATATATATATATATATATATATATATTATAGATTATATATATATATATATATATATAAGTATAAATATACATATATATAGATTTTATATATATATATATACTATATATATATATATATATATATATATATATACTATATATACTATAGATATATACATATATATATATATCTATATATATATATATATATATATATATATATATGAATAACTTTATCACGAAGTATATAAAACGTGATGCTATGTATAAATAAAGGTTTTTTGCCGCGAAGGAAAAAATGAAAAAGCGAGATAGCCAAGTACTTTAGGTCCTGTTCGGACCCTTTACTGAGGCAAACTGATTTTACAGAGAACAACATAGTCAAAAGAAAGCTTAAGTATACAAACTGACACTACAAGATTAGCAAGCAATATGGGCGATTTTCACTCTACAGAAAGGATACACGCAGTAAACAAGTGATTCTCCCAGAAAACAGTACATTTTGAAAAAACACGGGAGCATATACAATTTAATATCATGAATTTTTACACAAATTTTCCCCCCAAAAATTATTATTAATGAAAAAGACGAAAGAAAATATAAATATATATATATCGAGCAAGATTAAGAGGGAGAGAAAATATCGAACCAGAGAGAGAGAGACAGAGACAGAGACAGAGAGAGAGAGAGAGAAAGAAATACATAACTATATACATGTGGACTAATTTATTAGTTGTTCATTTATTTTAAGGTCCTCATAAACATCTTACAATATATGGGTCCAAATGGTACATTCCCAGACTAAGATTGTTTTTATAGTGATTTGTATAATTGCCGATTCCAGTAAATTCTTGAAACATAATCATTAGATCTAGCAATTACCGAGGTATCACCCCAATTAATACAATGAGATTTTTCACTCAGATGGATAAACGGTGCATTTGAAGTCTGGGCTGTTCTAACTGAATACATATGCTGCTTAATACGATTGCCCATCGTTTTTACATTGGTCAAGTCCAAGTAAAAATTTCTGTGTAACGTTTATAAAGCAGCGTATGTATTTCAGTTAGAGGAGCCCAGACTTCAAATGTACTGTTTATCCATCTGAGTGAAAAATCTCATTGTATTAATTGGGGTGATACCTTGGTAATTGCTAGATCTAATGATTATGTTCAAGAAATTTACTGGAATCGGCAAATTATACAAATCACTAATAAAAACAACCTAAATCTTATTCTGGGAATGTACCATTTGGACCCATATGTAGATGTTTATGAAGGACCTTAAAATAAATGAACAACTAATAAATTAGTCCCATATGTATATAGTTTTATTATTTCTTCTTTCTCTCTCTCTCTCTCTCCTCTCTCTGTCTCTCTCTCTCTGTCTCTCTGTCTATCGTCTCTCTCTCTCTCTCTCTCTCTCTCTCTCTCTCTCTCTCGCCTCTCTCTCTCTGGTTCGATATTTCTCTCCCTCGTTACTCTTGCTCGATATATATATATATATATTTATATTTTCTTTCGTCTTTTCATTAATTAATAATTTTGGGGGGAAAATTTTGTGTAAAAATTCATGATATTAAATTGTATATGCTCCCGTGTTTTTTCAAAATGTACTGTTTTCTGGGAGAATCACTTGTTTACTGCGTGTATCCTTCAAGGTGGGGCTACCCTCAGGCGGTCCTCCTTCTGTAGAAGTGAAAATCGCCCTTATTGCTTGCTAATCTTGTAGTGCCAGTTTGTATATTAAGCTTTCTTTTGACTATGTTGTTCTCTGTAAAATCAGTTTGCCTCAGTAAAGGGTCCGAACAGGACCGAAAGTACTTGGCTATCTCGCTTTTTCATTTTTTCCTTCGTGGCAAAAAACCTTTATATAATATATATAATATTATATATATATATATATATTATATATACATATAAATATATTATATATATATTATATCTATATATAGATATATATATATATATAATATATATACTATATAGATATATATATATATATGAGGTTTACGTTGCAACCTATATTTCGAGTACCTCCTTCTGTGCTCCTGATCACTGGTGGTAGAATATGGATATAGGATGTTTTACAAGAGTATATATACAAAAACATCCTATGTTCATATTCTACCAGTGATCAGGAGCACAGAAGGAAGTGCTCGAAATATATGGCTGCAACATTAAAGTAGTGTTTTATGGGCCTCTTATCTAAATGTCGTAAATCCAATTTGTACAGTACCATAAAGCAGGTAACGGCACCATAAATCCACTTAAGGCACTGAAAAATTTTGGTTAACAGTCCCATGAGGCAAGTGCCATAAGTCCGGACGACGTAAACGTGGGTACTGCCTGTATGTATGTATGTATATATATATATATGTGTATATATATATATATATATATATATATATATATATATATATATATATATATATATATATTACACATCGAAGCTACAAATGTCCTTTAACCCTTAAACGCCGAATGGACGTATTAAATGTCGAGTCAAAATGTCTCCCGTATGCCGAATGGACGTACCATACGTCGACTCAAAAAAGTTTTTTTAAAAATTCGCGGAAAAATACTTATAGGCCTACCAGCCGAAAACTTTGAATCACGCGCCTTGGGGGATGCTGGGAGTTCACGGATCAAGGCGTTGTTTTTGTTTACAATCGTTACACAGGCGCGCAAGCGCGAATTTCTTTCTTATCGCACTAAAAAGTATCAGTGACACATCTCAAAAATGGTGCTAGGAAAATTCGGTCCCAGAAGATTCGGTCCCAGAAAATTCGGTCCTAAAATCTCATTCTCAGAAAATTCGGTCCCGGAAAATTTCTAAAATCTAAATAACCAAGCCCAATATAACCTTTCTGGAAAAAGGCATATAAATACATGGAAATATGATGTTAGAAGAAATGAAAATCTTTTATTTCTATCAATAACTTTAACGACTTTTTGGTTTAGAGATCAATTGTTTAGCGAAAGAAAGAATTCCTTACACAGACAAGATAATTCAGGCGCAAAGAGGAGATTAATCCGCAAAATAAAAGAAAAAGAAAAATACCAGTCAACAGATAACGAGAATAAAAAATCTTGCAGAATCATACGATGGTGACGATAAATTAGCTTGCCTTAAGGATATTTCTTTTTCATTGCATTAATTTTTCTTTTTTATGTTTTGATTGTTTAAATATTAGTTTTCTTATAATTTTTAAACTTCTACATAAAGGAATATTATGTATAACTTTAATGATGGTTTAAGCATGAGTTCTTTATGTATTTATTGATAAGAAGGAACTTGTTACTTTATATTTTTTTGCTTTTTAAACTTCTATGCATTTACAGTATTTTTTCTGATATGGGACCGAAATATTCTGGGGACCCAATTTTCTTGATTTTGTGCACAATATGCTATATCTTATATTATACTGTATAGGTTTTTTGTTGAAGGAACATACCTTTTTTTACACTTTTACTGATAAAAATCTAATTCTATACTTCGTTTAATTTTTTCATCAGTTAGATTACGATTTCATTGTCAGTATATAAATAATTTCTGGGGCCAAATTTTCTGAGACCGAACTTTCTGGGACCGAACTTTCTGGGACCGAAATTTCTGGTCACCCTCAAAAATTATTTCGTCACTTTGACATAATTTTTGCACCGTTTTAAATTATCCTTTACATGAAGTATTATATATGAAAATGTGCGCAATTTCATTTAGAATACAACAAAAAAAATACTCTGATTGCTGGTAGCTTTTAACAGTTTTGAAATATTCATATAAATAACGACAAGTGCCAAAATTTCAACCTTTGGTCAACTTTGATTCTACCGAAATGGTCGAAAAATGCAATTGTAAGTTAAAACGCTTATATTTTAGTAATATTCAACTATTTACCTTAATTTTGCAACAAATTGGAAGTCTAGCACAATATTTCGATTTATGGTGAATTTATGAAAAAACTTTTTCCTTACGTCCGCGCGGTAACTCTTTCGAAAAAAATCATACGTACATGCGATTGTGGTAATGTTTGCACCATTTGAAAATTAGCCGTTACATAAAGTTTTATATATGGAAATTTGCGCAATTTCATGCACAATACAACTTAAAACAACCCATGGTTGTAGCTTTTATCAGTTTTGAAAAATATTTTCATATAAAAAAATGATGTGACAAATTTTCAACCTTGTTCGTCAATTTTGACTCTAACAACCGAAATGGTCGAAAAACGCAATTGTAAGCTAAAACTCTTATATTTTAGTAATATTCAATCATTTACCTTCATTTTGTAACAAATTGGAAGTCTCTAGCAGCACAATATTTCGATTTATGGTGAATTTATGAAAAAAATAACATTTTCCTTATGTGTCTAGCCGCGCGGTTAACTTCTTCCGAAAAAATCATACATGCGATTGGTAATGTTTTGCACCATTTTAAATTAGCCGTTACATAAAGTTTTATATATGAAATGTGCGCAATTTCATGTAGAATACAACGAAAAAATAATTGAAGGTTGAAGCTTTTCTCATTTTCGAAATATTTGCATATAAATCACAATAAATAGAAAAAAAACCAAGTTCGGTCAACTTTGACTCTACCGAAATGGTCGAAAAACGCAATTGTAAGCTAAAGCTCTTATATTTTAGTAATATTCAATCATTTACCTTCATTTTGCAACAATTTGGAAGTCTCTAGCTCAATATTTTGATTTATGGTGAATTTATGAAAAAAACTTTCCTTCCCTCCACGCGAGGATTCTCCGCCATAAATCTCCGAAATGCGTACATCGCATTCTCGGAAAATTTGCTCCGTTTCATATTAGGCATTTCATAGAGTTTTATATATGAAAATGGGTGCTCAATTTCCATGTAGAATAAAAGGAAAAATATTTATTGAAAGGTGTAGCTTTTCTAATTTCCTTTCCGAAATAATTGCATATAAAAAAAAAAAAAAAAAAAAATTTATAAAAAAATTTCGACATTTGGTCAACTTTTAATTTGTCCGAAATGGTCGAAAACTGCAATTGTAAGACTAAAACTCTTACAGTATCGTAATATTCCATCATTTAACTTCATCTTGAAACAAATTCGAAGTCTCTATAACAATATTTAGATTTATGGTGAATTTAAAAATAATATATTTTTTTACGTCCGCGCGTTATGAATTCATGCATCATTTTGTGATAATATTTTCGCTGTGTTGCTTTTATCGTTTTACAATGTGTTGTATACCAAAATGATCGCAATTTAGTGTACATTACAACGAAAAAAAAGTAACTTGTTACCTTTAACCGTTTTGCGCACAGCGCGATTTGAATACAATTATATATGAAATTTCGTTTTTGCGCAATCATATATCGCATTATTTATATATGATAATGATAATTTTTTTCATTTCTGATGGTTGCATACTAAACTTCAGCCAATGACAAAATTAGGAGCCAAAAATGAACTCTTAATCTTGAAAACTAAGTGCGCTGTGTTTTTTTGAAAAAAAATATTTTTTCCGCTTCCATGCTCACTCCGAAATACCTCCGGCACACGGGAGACAATTTTTTTTTTACCGCTTCGGCGTTTAAGGGTTAATATCTAATTCGCTCTACCTCGGAATTATATTTTCATATACGTATGTTTAACTGAAGGGGAATTGTTTAGGTCATGAGAGATTAGTTGTCTTGGATTTGTTGGTTTTGATGGTTCGCGCCCGGGAGCTGACAAATCTCTTATTGGCTAAAAAATTCCCCTTCGGTTAAACATATGAAAATATATTAATTCCGAGGTAGAGCAAATAAGATATTAACCCTCTTACGCCGATTGGACTTATTGAACGTCGAGTCAAAATGTCTCCCGTATGCCGATTGGACGTATTATACGTCGACTCAAAAAAGTTTTTTTTTAAAATTCGCGGAAAAATACTTATAGGCCTACCAGCCGAAAACTTTTGAATCACGCGCCTTGGGGGATGCTGGGAGTTCAGGGATCAAGGCATTGTTTTGTTTACAATCGTTACGCAGGCGCGCAAGCGCGAATTTCTTTCTTATCACCCTAAAAAGTATCAGTGACACATCTCAGAAATTATTTCGTCTCTTTGACATAATTTTTGCACCATTTTAAATTATCCGTTACATGGAGTATTATATATGAAAATGTGCGCAATTTCATGTAGAATACAACAAAAAAATACTCATGATTGTAGCATTTATCAGTTTTGAAATATTTTCATATAAATAACGATAAGTGCAAAAATTTCAACCTTTGGTCAACTTTGACTCTACCGAAATGGTCGAAAAACGCAATTGTAAGCTAAAACTCTTTTATTCTAGTAATATTCAATCATTTGCCTTCATTTTGCAATAAAGTGGACGTCTCTAGCACAATATTTCGATTTATGGTGAATTTATGAAAAAACTTTTTCATTACGTTGCGTGGTAACTCTTCTGATAAATTTTTTCGTGCGATTGTCCTAATGTTTGCACCATTTTAAATTTGCCGTTACATAAAGTTTTATATATGGAAATGTGCGCAATTTCATGCAAAATACAACTAAAAACAACCCATGGTTGTAGCTTTTATCAGTTTTAAAATATTTTCATATAAATATCGATAAGTGCAAAAATTTCAACCTTGGGTCAACTTTGACTACCAAAATGGTCAAAAAACGCAATTGTAAGTTAAAACTCTTATATTCTAGTAATATTCAATCATTTACCTTCATTTTGCAACGAATTGGAAGTCTCTAGCACAAAGTTTCGATTTATGGTGAATTTATGAAATAAAAAAACATTTTCCTTACGTTCGCGCGGTAACTCTTCCGAAAAAATCAGAAATTTTTTCGTGCGATTGTCGAAATGTTTGCACCATTTAAAATTAGCCGTTACATAAAGTTTTATATATGAAAATGTGCGCAATTTCATGTAGAATACAACAATAAATGATTGAAGGTTGTAGCTTTTCTCTTTTTCGAAATATTTGCATATAAATCACGATAAATAGAAAAAAACCACATTCGGTCAACTTTGACTCTACTGAAATAGTCGAAAAACGCAATTGTAAGCTAAAACTCTTACAATCTAGTAATATACAGTCATTTATCTTCATTTTGAAACAAATTCGAAGTGTCTAGCACAATATTTAGATTTATGGTGAATTTAAAAAAAAACTTTCCCTCCGCGCGCCGATTCGCGGCCGAAAATCCCCGAAATGCGTACGTTGCATTATCCTAATATTTACTCCTTTCCATATTAGCCTTTTTATAGAGTTTCATATATGAAAATGTGTGCAAATTCATGAAGAATAGAACAAAAAATAATTTAAGGTTGTAGCTTTTATCATTTTGGCAATATTTGCATAAAAAAAAAATATATAAAAATTTTGACATTCGGTCAACTTTAACTCGTACGAAATGGTCGAAATCCGCAATTCTAATCTAAAAATCTTACAATATCATAATATTCAATCATATTTCTTCATTTTAAAACAAATTGGAAGTCTAGAACAATATTTAGATTTACGGTGAATTTAAAAAAAAAAAATTTTTTTACGTCCGCGAGTTACGAATTCGTGCATCATTTTGTGATAATATTTTTCTGGTGTTGCTTTTATCGTTTTACAATGCATTATATATCAAAATGATTGCAATTTAGTGTACAATACAACGAAAAAAAAGTAACTCGTTATCTTTAACCGTTTTTCGCACAGAGCGATTTGAATACAATTATGTATGAATTTTTTTTTCGCTACCATATATCGCATTATTTACATATGATAATTATTTTTTTTTCATTTCTGATGGTTGCATACTAAACTTCAGGCAATGTCAAAAAAAGGAGCCAAAAATGAACTCTTAATCTTGAAAACTAAGCGCGCTGTGATTTTTTGAAAAAATGATTTTTTCCGATTCCGCGCTCACTCCAAACACGCCCTGGCATACGGGAGAGGTTTTGATTTTTAGGGCTTCGGCGTAAGAGGGTTAAAGGACATTTGTAGTTCGATGTGTGTATATAAATCACGGGTAATGTGATATGACATATAGATATATATATATATATAGATATATATATATATATATATATATATATATATATATATCTATATATATATATATATATATATATATATACAGTGGACCCACCGTATTCGCGAACTCACACATTCGCGGATTTCTCTCAGGAACGTTTCCCCGCATTATTCGCGGAAAATTCGCACATTTGCGGTATTTTTCTGAGAAATATCCACAAATTCCTGGATTTTTAAAAATCAATTTCATCTTAAAATGCACTTTTTGTGATAAAATTCTTAATAAAACCAAGTATGAACATTTTTGGTTAGTTTTTCTTGAGTTTTAACTAACAAAATCTCGCGGCACATGCGACAGGTAGGTCAGGTGGTCTACCCTTCCCGCCGCTGGGAGGCAGGTGTATGAACCAATCCCGTTTTCTAATCAGATTTTCTCTGTCGCTGGGACCGGCAACAACTGTTGTGGGTTCCTCCTTATAGTTGATTTCGCTCTCGCTTGCCTGGGATCTTTTTTGGACGGATTTTTGGTGACCTACTGGATCTTTTTGGCTTGGCATATGCTTTTTTGTGGACTGTTTTGATTTTGCTCTGGATTATTCTTTGAATATGTCTGATTTGGATTCTGTTGTTAAGACACCTGCTATGTTTAGAGTATGTTCAGTGGATGTATGTAAGGTGAGGTTGCCGAAGGCTTCGGTCGACCCTCACACTGTATGTATGAGGTGTAGGGGGAATGATTGTGCATTTAATAACCCATGTAAGGAATGTGAGGGTTTGAATGAAGATGAGTGGAAGTCTCTTTCTTCCTACTTAAGGAAGTTGGAGAGAGACAGGGTACGTAAAGCTTCCTCTCGAAGCTCGAGTAGGTCTCGCATTAGTGAGCTAGAGTCAGAACCTAACCCTCTCGTAGAAGTAGAACCTTCTTGCCCTGTTTCAGCCCCTGCTCCCTGCGCCGGACCCGAGGATACGTCTTCGGAGGTGGCTGCGATGAAAGCCACGATTCGCAGCATGGAGCTCAAGATCCGCTCCTTGGAAAAAGGTAAGAGTGGTATTGAAAGTGATCTGTGCAGTGCCCCCAGTGTTGTGGAGGGGGCGTCTGACCGGCTCCGTAGCGCTTTCAGGCCTAAACCTCTTCCAGACTCCTAGACCCAATTGGAGGAGGAAAGTCGACAGCCGCAGGAAGGTTAGGGAGAGCCCCCACCGGTCAGGCGTCCCTTCGGCAGATCCTGATGTGCGTTCCCAGGCTGCCTCTGACCACATCAAGAAGGACATTCTGCGCCAGTGCTTCTCCTCGTCTGCTTCGCCATCGACAAAGCGTGGATGGAGCTCCCTGTAAGCTTTGTACCCCTTGAAGAGAGCTTGGAAGGCGCCCTGCAGCTCCCTGGCTTCCAGCCCGGAAGTCTTTCCAGAGGAGCCTTCTCTGGATGTTAAGAGCCCCAGGAGATTTCTTGACTGCTCTTCTCCTCGTGCGCCTCGCTATACTTCTCCGGAAGAGGAGCCTGAGAAGTACCCTTCTAGTAATCTCGCCGGGCTCCAAGCACAGATTTCGGCCCTCGCTGACTCCCTGGCCGGTAGTTCTCGTCGGAGGAAGGACGTTTCTCTTCCAATCAAGAAATCCAGGCGCCCTTCTCCTGACTTATGCTCTCCTCTACGTAGGCGTCCTGCTCCGGATGTTGCGGCTTCTCCTGAGCGAGGATTTCTCGCGAGAAGCTCCCCTCTCCTGGCTGGCTCCCCTCCTTGTCTAGGCGCCAGGCTGCTGGCAGGCGCTCTTCGGCTGACGTTCGCTCTTCACTAGACAGGCTCCGATCGCCTTGTAGACGCTCTTCTCCTCGTCAGGCGCTCATCCCCGAGCGTGCGCCGTTCTCTTGACAGGCGCTCTTTACAGGACAGGCGCCAGTCTTCTAGTCCCAACAGGCGCTCTCCTGGAAGACATTCTTCGCCTGGCAGCCGCTCTCCTCTGGACAGGCGCCAAGAGCCTCGCAAGCGCCTCTCTCCTGTTAGGCGCTCTTCGCCTGGTAGCCACTCTCCTCTTGACAGACACCAAGAGCCTCGCAAGTGCCTCTCGCCTAGTAGGCGCTCTGCTCCTAGTAGCCGCTCTCCTCATGACAGGCGCCAAGAACCTCGCAGGCGCTACTCCCCCAGTAGGCGCTCTTCTCTGGGAAGCCTTTCGCCTCTTGATAAGATCCAAGAGCCTTGTGGGCGCCCTCATCACGAGAGACGTTCTTCTGCTGATAGGTGCTCTCCCTTGTCCAAGTTGTCATCGACTTCGAAGCGCGAGTCTTCACACAGACTTCTTATGTCCAGCAGGTGCTCTTCGGTTTCTGCTTGTCGCTCTCCTGATGCTTTTGCCACCCCTGACAGGCGACAAGCTTCTCGTAGGCGCCCATCTCCTGACAGGACCGCCTCCTCTTCTAAGGACCCTCCTCGTTCGTCGGTGGAAGAAGACCAGGAAGGCTCTGATGAGGATTCCGCCAAGACTGCCTCGGTTTCTGCTTACAAGAAGCTAACCGCCTTGCTTCTCCAGGAGTTCGGAGATTCCCTCAGCCCTGCCGCTCCTCCGTCTCCACATTCGCTGTTTTCAACCTCCAAGACGACGAAAGGATCCTCTTGCGTCAGAATGAAGCCTACGCTATCTATGAAGAAGGCACTAAGGGGATTTGGCTCGTGGCTTCTTTCCAAAGAAGAAGCGGGGAAGACGGTGTTTTCCTTTCCCCCATCTAAGCTGACAGGACGTACCGGGTTTTGGTATGAAGCGGGAGAGCCCTTGGGCCTGGGTCTCCCTTCATCTGCCGATTCAGTCTTCTCTGCGTTAGTGGACGCCACCAGACAATCAGCCCTTAATTCTGCCAAGACGTCGTGGGCCATGAATGAGCTCGACCATCTTTTGAAGGGGATGTTCCGAGTTCTCAAGGTTTTCAACTTCCTGGATTGGTCCTTGTGAGTTTTGGCCAGGAGGACGCAGACGCCGGACGCCCTTTCTCCAGAAGACCTATACTGTGTCTTGTCCTGTATGGATAAGTCAGTGAGGGATGGCGCTAGCGAGATTGCGTCATTGTTCGGTGCGGGAGTAGTCAAGAAGAGGGCCGTGTACTGCTCCTTCTTGACTAAGTCGGTCTCTCACGTCCAGAGGTCTTCGCTGTTGTTCTTGGCCAAGGCGACTCAGGACCTGCTGGCACAGTTGACGAGGAAGCCTCGACCGGCCTTCTCTGTGAAGAACAAGAAGGAGAAACCCGCAGCACAGGAGCCCTTTCGAGGGGGCCCATCCTCCAGATCTTCTTCTTTTAGAGGGCAAAGACCCGGCAGGAGAGGTAAAACCTTCTCGAAATCCATCAAGACTACAACATAGCAAGCAAGTCCTTCGGACTACTCCTAAGTTTTGCAGATGTCTGGGCCCAGAGAGGGGCGGACACCTGGACCCCCTCTATTGTAAAAAAGGGATATCTCATTCCTTTCGCTTCAAGACCTCCCTTAATGACAACTCCAAGGGAGTTGACGGCCAAGTACAAGGACCCCATCATGAACCAAGCCCTTGTTCTAGCAGTAGACCAGATGCTGGAAAAGGAGGCAATAGAACTAGTATCAGATCTTCATTCAGCAGGTTTCTACAACCGCCTCTTCCTAGTTCCGAAATCCTCAGGGGGATGGAGACCGGTTCTGGATGTAAGCGCCCTGAACTTCTTTGTGGAGAAAAAGAAGTTCTCGATGGAAACCACGTCATCGGTGTTGGCTGCTCTTCGTCCAGGGGACTGGATGGTGTCCCTGGATCTGCAGGGCGCTTACTTCCATGTGCCGATCCATCCCTCGTCGAGGAAGTATCTAAGGTTCATGATGCAAGGGAAGGTTTATCAGTTCAGGGCCTTGTGCTTTGGCCTCTTGACAGCCCCTCAGGTTTTCACGGGAATCATGAGGAATGTCGTGCAGTGGCTTCACTTGGAAGGAGTGAGAATATTCCTTTATCTGGACGATTGGCTTATAAGAGTCAGATCGAAGGAACGTTGTTTGGAGGACCTTCAAAAGACATTGGATTAGACAAGTTCGCTGGGACTCTTGGTCAACTTTCAGAAATCCCAGCTCATCCCAGTCAAGAATGTGTTTATCTGGGGATTCGGGTGGATTCTTGGGGTTTTTGGGCTTTTCCGTCCCCGGAAAGGATAGCCCGAGGCTCCGAGAAGATTGCAACCTTCCTAGGGAAAGATGCATGCACAGTGAGGGAGTGGATGAGTCTGTTGGGGACGCTCTCCTCGCTGGAGCAATTCGCTTCCCTAGGAAGGTTACACCTGAGACCTCTGTAGTTCTTTCTAGCTCAGAACTGGAATCGTCGTTCCCAGGATTTGACGTTCTCCTTCGTCGTAACTCGGGGGATAAAGGAGAAGCTCTTGTGGTGGGCAGATCCCAACAGATTTGCCGAAGGTCTGTCACTGCAATCCCTGAACCCCAGCCTAGTGTTGTTCTCCGACGCGTCGGAGACAGGTTGGGCGGCGACTCTGGGAACGAAGGAAGTGTCAGGCACCTGGGAGGGAGAACAGGTGTTCTGGCACATCAACAGAAAGGAACTGATGGCTGTTTGACTGGCGCTGAAAGCCTTCAAGTCTCAGGCTCCGTTGTTCAGGTCAACTCGGACAACACCACAGCTCTGGCATACATCAGGAAACAGGGGGGGACACACTCCTTCTCCCTGTACAACACAGCAAGAGATCTTTTGCTATGGGCCGAGGTAGGGAGTGTCAGGCTCCTCGCCAGATTTGTACAGGGGGAAAGGAACGTAAGGGCAGACCTCCTCAGCAGAAAAGATCAGGTCCTTCCGACGGAGTGGACTCTTCATCAAGATGTTTGCCAGAGCCTGTGGAAACTGTGGGGCAGGCCCCATCTAGACCTCTTCGCCACCTCAAGGAACACAAGACTAGACCTGTATTGCTCTCCAATATCAGATCCAAGGGCAATAGGAGTGGATGCCCTTCTGCTGGATTGGAAGGTTCTGGACATGTATGCTTTTCCTCCCTTCAAGATCCTGGGAGAGACTCTAAAGAAGTTCACCGCGTCAGGTTCGGCAAGAATGACTCTGATCGCTCCGTTCTGGCCTGCCCAAGACTGGTTCACAGAGGTACTGGAATGGTTGGTGGACCTTCCAAGATCCCTTCCACCAAGGAAGGATTTACTCAGACAACCCCACTTCGACAGGTATCACAAAAACCTCCCCGCTCTCAGTCTGACTGGCTTCAGACTGTCCAAAGTCTCGTCAGAGTGAAGGGATTTTCGTCTAAGGCTGCAAAAGCTATTGCAA
This sequence comes from Macrobrachium nipponense, assembly GCF_015104395.2. Classification (NCBI taxonomy): domain Eukaryota; kingdom Metazoa; phylum Arthropoda; class Malacostraca; order Decapoda; family Palaemonidae; genus Macrobrachium; species Macrobrachium nipponense. The sequence continues at coordinate 72,317,532 of NC_087218.1, read as the reverse complement.
GAGCAAGGAGATCTTCCACCTTGCGAGTATACCAGTTGAAGTGGGATGTCTTTTGTTGTTGGTGTAGGAATAAGAAAGTTTCCTCTTCCAGTACCTCTGTGACCCAAATTGCCGACTTCATCCTTTTCCTCAGGGAAGAATGTGGACTAGCAGTCTCGACTATAAAAGGATACCGCAGTATGCTAGCTGCAGTGTTCAGGCACAGAGGCCTGAACATTTCCGAGAACAAAGACCTTCATGATCTGATCAGGTCTTTCGAGACAACGAAGAAAGGGTCCTTGAGAACACCCAGTTGGAATCTCGACGTGGTTCTTCAATTTTTTAGTTCTTCTAGGTTTGAACCTCCTCATTCAGCTTCCTTTAGGGACCTTACCAAGAAGTCCCTTTTTCTAATGGCTTTGGCATCCGCCAAGAGGATGAGTGAACTGCAAGCCATAGAAGGAAAGGTGGGCTTCAAAGATCAGTCCGTGGTTTGTTCTTTCCTTCCCTCATTCTTCACTAAGAATGAGAATCCTTCGAATCCATGGCCCAGAAGTTTTGAGGTTCAAAGTTTATCTGCTCTCGTAGGGGAAGAGTCAGAGAGGGCTCTTTGCCCTGTAAGAAGCCTTCAGTATTACCTCAGAAGGAAGGAACAACTTAAGGGCAATACGGACGTCCTCTGGTGTTCTGTGAGGGACCCCAGTAGGCCCTTGTCTAAGAATGTTGTGGCATTCTTCTTGAGAAGCTTAGTCAAGGAAGCCCACGTAGACTGTGACGAGGACCAGTTCAAGCTCCTTAAGGTTATGGCCCATGAAGTGAGGGCCATTGCCACTTCTCTAGCCTTCAGCAAGAACATGTCAGTGCAAAACCTTATGAAGGCGACATTTTGGAGATGTCACTCGGTCTTCGCAAGCCACTACTTGAGAGACATAAGGATCACGTATGATAAGTGCTTCGCCTTAGGACCCTACGTATCTGCGGATTTGGTGCTGGGGCAGGTAGCTGAGATGTATCCTTGTTAGGCTAGCTAATTTTTATCCCTTTTGGTTTGTGTTTTTATGGTTGTGTGAAAGAGGATGCGGGTAGGCATCTCTTTCGTGTCTTAGATCTAACACGGGTTAGATTGGTTAGGTGGTCTGGATTGTTTTGGCTCCTTGCGATAGTAGTGGACAGGTTCTGTCATGTAAGCGGGCGAACCCCCTTTGACAAGATCCTACTTGGATTCTACCATGTAACTGGATGAGAAATCCCTTTGGTAGATCCGAAGAGTCTTTCAGCAACAGGTCACGCCCTCGCTGTAGCTCTTTAGGCAATGCAGACTCATAGACAGTACCCATGAAATCTTCTGCCTAACCAGGTAAGAACCAAGGTTTTTATATCCTACATGTGTTGTTTCCCTTTTCTATATTGTTTAGCTGTCTCTTACCCTCCACCAAGGGTGCCAATCAGCTAAGTATATATCTGACAGGAAAGTTCATGTACAAAAATGATATTGTTATGATACAATAAAGTTTTGTACATACTTACCTGGCAGATATATACGATTAATGGCCTGCCCAGCCTCCCCTCAGGAGACAGGTGGAAGAGAATCTGATTAGAAAACGGGATTGGTTCATACACCCGCCTCCCAGCGGCGGGAAGGGTAGACCACCTGACCTACCTGTCGCGTGTGCCACGAGATTTGAAATTCTGTCGGGAACGTCGGAGACTATAGCTAAGTATATATCTGCCAGGTAAGTATGTGCAAAACTTTATTGTATCATAACAATATCATAGTTCAGAGAAGAGCCATTAAGAACAGTCATTCCTCCTCTCTTTTTATCTTCCTCTACTTCCTGGTTACACTGGGATGAATGAGGGAATAAGATGAACTCTATGGAGTCTACTCCCCAGAGTTGAAATCCAAGAGACTGTTTTTGGTTCAGTCTTAGGATCTTACCGAACATACATCACCTTGTTCAGGATGGATAGCACCAAGAACTTGAACACCTCCAGTGCTACTGTTTTGGGAACAACCAGTTCAGCTTGAACTAGTCATCTTTGGTGTCCTGTTATCACCATAGAAGTCAACCGCCGCGATGACAATGATTTTCTTCAGACAATTTCATTTTTTCTTCTATTACACATTTTCTAATTCATAAGGTGTTCAGTTATTATTTTTTCACCCTGAATTGAAGATAGATAATAGAAGACTTTGTGCGTTCCCAGCCCAACTAGCTCTGCTTCCAGGGTAGATAGGAATGTTCCTCCCTGATGCAACCCATCATGTTTTCATTACTGAAAGACTCTCGACCTTCATTGCAAGCACCGACTATCTTGCCACAATGAAATGGTGGAATAACTTTTTCAGTCCTCTGTAAAATACCAGGGATTAGAGCCATCTTCACTGGTTGGTGTCATCGACGGGACTTATTCTGTGATCAGAATTGGGAGAGTTTACTTCTCTCTGATTCAACTGTGAAGATGTAGGTCCACATTCACCTTAATCGTTCACTAAGTAGTAGCTATTGTTTCTCCATAGTTGAGATTCAAGTACTGATGAGAAACTTCTCTGTCTTGCCATCACAGGGACTTCGGTCTCTAGAAGGCATTTGACTTTTGTCTAATGTGCACTTACCTCAGAGAATCATCATCTTATCTCTCAGCGTCATTGGTGAAGAAGATAGACGATTTGCATTGTTCATTCTCAATATCACCCTTCAAAAAGCAGGTGTTGTGTCTTGACTCCATCTTGGATGTGCACTCAATCGACATCTGTTGACAAGTTCGAATCCTTCATGATCTCCTGTGCTTTGGACTTTTTATAGGTTAATCCAGATCAGTCATTTGTCCTATTGATGTGTTGCTGTACCCACGAAGGATCGACACCCTTCATTGAGTGCTGATACCTATATCCACTACTGACTTCCAATGCATAAGTGTCTAACGACAAGTCTTCCTCAGAGTCCTACGAGATTGTGAGGACCAGAGAATAAGACAGGTAGCTGGGTACTGATAATTTATTACAGGTAAACACAGGCTATAAAGGAGGCTGCGGACAGATATGTAGTATCCTACCTGAACAAAGAGAAACTGGGTCTGGGCCAGAAGGATTTGTGTTTTCTCGGAGACATACATTTAAAGATAATAAGATATACAATTAATGAAATTACATAAGTTATACATCAGCGGAAAGGCCGCGGAACGCTCTATAGAATGGTTAAAGGAATAATGCAACTTGATGATGAGATACAATAAAAATATAGAAAAAACATAGTCCTTACAAATGGTCTCCCCCCATCCCAAACAATGATTATGGAATAATGATTGGATGACAAATATCTTGGAGGCCGGAGGAAACCCCGTGTCCTTGTGACCACTGTTGTGGGGCGTTATCGAATGTCGAGTCCTTTGGCATTGCTGGCTGACAGGATGCCTCCCCTGGTGGTTGCCTGGGGGGTTCTACTGTCAACTGAGGGCGACCAAGACTGCAGAGGGAGCTGCATGATGCCATCTGTTGGGGGACGTCATCAGGCTCCTCGTCTTGTGGCGAGTCAGACAGCGGGATGCTGGCCCTGCTAGTGGACCTGGGAGGTTCGACTGCTGTCCTTGGGCGATTTCGCCGACATCTGGGGGCACTGGCGGGCTCCGGCGGGGTTTCGTTCCAAGGTGGGGTCCTGCAGGAGCTTTCTGCGGGACATCTTTGTCGGGAATGAAAGCAGGGTTCAGCTGGTCTATCCAGGGCTCTCAGTCAAAACTGATTCCTTTTTTTGGAGAGGGTCTCCCGGCAGGGGATGAATTTCTGGGCGGCTGCGAGGAGTCTTGACGGGGACATTGAGGTTGTTGTTGTCGGCCAGGAAAAATTCTGGCACTGTCAAAGTCTCCCCATAGACCTCCACCGGTGAGAGGTCACCGTTGGCTCTTGGGGCGGTGTAGGTTGCGCTGATGAAGTCCCCAGCATGGCAGCGGCGTCCAATGGGCAGAGCAGAACCACAGGTGAGGCAGCGGCATTGGTAAGTCGAGGAAGCCCACAGGTAGCAGCGTCACAAGTGTGGCAGAGGTGTCGGTGGGCCAAGAAGGACTAGGTGCGGCAGCGGTGTTGGTGGGCTGAGGAGGACTACAGGCGACGGTGTCGGAAGCGTGAGCAGGTCCACAGGTGTGGCAGTGACATAGGGCAGGCCGAGCGAGCCCCAGGAGCAAAAGCAGTGTCGGGGGGTTTGAGGAGGCCCACAGGAAGCAACATCGGGGGGCCCGAGCAAGTCCACATGTGCAGCAGCAATGTTGGTGGGTAAAGCAGGACCCTGGGTGCAGCAGTGGCGTCGGGAGGTTGCCTGGGGATTCGCAGGTGCGGCAATGGCGCCGGGGGAAGGACCAAGGAGGCCCACAGGTTCGGCAGGTCGAGAAGATGTCTGGCGGCCCCTGGTTGAGGCAAAGGTGGCCGCGACGGATGTGTAGTATCCTTCCTGAACAGAGAGAAACTGGGTCTGGGCCACAAGGACTTGTGTTTTCTCGGAGACATACATTTTAAGATAATAAGATATACAAATAATGAAATTACATGGGTTATACATTGGCGGAAAGGCCGCAGAATGCTCTACAGAATGGTTAAAGGGACAACTCGACTTGATGATGAGATACAATAAAATTATAGAAAGTGTTGTCCTTACACGAACATGAGGGACTTCTGAAGTTGGATACATACACTGTATGCTCTCTCAGAGAGTGGGCAGTGCCAGTAGCTTGGTACTTTTCATCACTGAAGAATATGTCAGATCGGAAGGTATATATGGTCTCATTATGAACACATTTATATTTTTCTTCCTACGGGTCTGCCCACAGGTCCTTGGAACCTCATTTCCTTGGACCAGTGGTGGATGCTCACAAGTTGTATTTGCTTACTAGGCTCCTTCAAGAGGACAAGTTGCATCTCGCCTATAGTGTGCGGTTCTAGAGGTAAGAAGGATGCGAGAATGACTGGCCTCTCCACCTTCCCCTCCTCTTCCTTCAAGTTGAGGGTAGGACTGGAACTTACACTTGCTGGTGGGGCATTTGATGCGGTAAGCGTACACATCGAGTTTCCTTTATATTTTTCTTATCTGAATCATAGAAGCAATCTTGCTCCTTCCTCTAGCAAGGGGAGGAAGGAGACTGGTAATAATGTAAACCTTTCCAGAACTTTGCATTAATGCCTTGCAACTCTAAATATTCTTCCCAACCCTTTTTCAGATGAGTTAACGATTCCTCACTTATTTTGAAAAGGCCCGGAAGTTTGACTCCTGATCATGCAGCTCCTATACATATACTCCGATCAAGTTGTCAGAGGCAGGGCACTCCTCCCTGTTCTTACGACCAGGAGGAATAGCTTGTGTGCTGAACTCCAGTCAGTTCTAGAGGCTCTCTCACATTCCTCCCACTGATAAGCTGACTAATGTGGTTCCGACCGGAAGTTGTGCGCCACCACTCACAACTTCTCCAACCTCTGATCTGACGGGAAAACTCTTGCAACTGCTGTATCGATGACCATGTCTAAGTAGAGAATCCTTTGACTGGGTACGAGGTTTGACTTTTCCTGGCCCCTGGGGCCCCTTCTCTGTTTAAAGGAATGGGAGCGAAAGGGACGTTGGTCCTCTGACCTAGGCAGGGACGAATGGGGAGGCCCTGCCAAAACTGAACTCCTCAATGGCCTACCATGCGATGATCTTCTTGACTGCTGCTGGGCAGGGGGAGAAGGAGGAGCTGGACGTCTTGGAGGACGAGACTCCAACTTAGACACAGCCTGGTGCACTAATCTGTCCGTGGTGTCAGCCCGATGCCGGTCTATTACATCCTCCAGCTCGGTTCGATGGAACGGAAATTGAGACTCCAACAGATCTCCATTCCTCAATTCCAGCAAGGACTCAGGGTTAACCAATCTTTCCATCCTGGGTAAAGCTGCGTCTCTTCTAATCAGGAGAAGGTTAGCCCATAAATCAACACTTGAGGTGAGCCATATACAAAAATGCCTTGCCTCCGCACAGCAACAAACTGGCAAGAGAGGAGGCACTCACCAACCCCTCTGGGGACCTGTCAGAAGATATCTTGGCAATGACTGTAGACCAGAAGTCCAGCCAAGAAACCGTCTGCAACATGGAGGCTGCCGTAGATTCCAATGCTGAGGCATCTGTGGAGACAAGGATGGAGCCACCAACCTCACTTGCTCCAAAGTCAATCCCGGCTTCAGACGAATGACGTCTGGGTTAAGATGACATGACATCAAAAAAGCAGAGTTCGTAGCACAGTACTTCCTATGCCCCTAGAGCGAAGCGAACCGTCCTGATGTGAAACAGAGGCGTTAACTTTATGCAAGACTGACTGGATGTGCCCCGACAAGGGAAGTTGAAACGATGACTTGGGATCCTGCCTAGCTCCCAGCAAGGCCTCCAAGCAGGAAGGAGTGTAAGACAACCGAGCTTGAGTCCTACTCTCCAAATTGTTGAATCCATGAGTGAGGTCAACAACTTCTGTAAAGGAAGACAAAAACTCTTGCGTGTCGCCCTCCTCCTGCTCCGGCAACAGAGACAGACAACGAGAAGGGTGTGCAGGCTTATCTGAAGCGCCTTCCTCATTTAAATTAACGGAGGAACCAGCAGCCAAACAGCCCAAAACACCAACTAACCTCTCTGGGATAGATCCAAGCGCCAACTCCCGCGACGAACCATCCACAACACTAGGGACATCACTACTCACTCTCCCAACAGATGACTCTCTAACATGGCCGCGAATGGGCACGGGCGTGGCAGAAGTACGAACATGTGCCGCTGAGGAATCCCAAACACTCGAGATAAAATGAGAATTCCTCGGAGTTGAACCTAGAAGTACCAGGAAGAGGGGCAGGCAAACACTCCTGCTGCACCAACTCCGTTCTCACAACCTTCTACCTCTTGACAGGCACCTTGAGATCCTTACGGCAATGAATAGACCCTGGAGAAGGAGAAGTGGGAGCACCTGCAATGTGCATGAACGAGGGAGGTTGCAACACGCTCGCAACTCGATGCAGAGGACGAAGCAGCCACTGCAGATAGCACAGGGGAAGATACACTAACACTCTCCGCAACACCAACACTCTGAGGAACACAGGCGTGTTGCTCCTCACTCGCAGATGAAAAAAGGGCAACGTCCTTAGCCCTCCAACGGTTGATATGCCGACGCGGCGGAGATGGGGGAGAAGGATAGGAAGAGAGCACTGGTTCCTTACACAATCTCTTCCCAGGAGGTGGGTTGATACAACACGCTTGCTTCCAGTCCTCCCAGCCGACATGGCAGCTAACTTATCTTCTAAAACAGAGTCCAATCTCTTAACCCTCTTACGCCGAAGCCCTAAAAACCAAAACGTCTCCCGTATGCAGAGGCGGGTTTGGAGTGAGCGCAGAAGCGGAAAAAATTATTTTTTCAAAAAATCACAGCGTGCTTAGTTTTCAAGATTAAGAGTTCATTTTTGGCTCCTTTTTTTGTCATTGCCTGAAGATTAGTATGCAACCATCAGAAATGAAAAAAATATCATTATCATATATAAATAATGCGATATATGGTACCGACAAAAAAAAAATTCATACATTATTGTATTCAAATCGAGCTGTGCGAAAAACGGTTAAGGCTAACGAGTTACGTTTTTTATTGTTGTATTGTACACTAAATTGCAATTATTTTGATATATAACACATTGTAAAACGATCAAAGCAACACAGAAAATATATTATCACAAAATGATGCATGAATTTGTAACACGCGGACGTAAAAAAATGTTTTTTCAAAAATTCACCATAAATCTAAATATCGTTCTAGCGACTTCCAATTTGTTTCAAAATGAAGACAAATAATTGAATATTACGATACTGTAAGAGTTTTAGCTTAGAATTGCAGTTTTCGACCATTTCGGACGAGTTAAAGTTGACCGAATGTCGAAATTTTTATATATATATTTTTCTATATGCAAATATTGCAAAAAATGAGAAAAGCTACAACCTTCAAATATTTTTTTTTTGTATTCTTCATATATTTGCGCACATTTTCATATAGTAAACTCTATAAAACGCCTAATATGAAAAGGAGCAAATATTAGGAGAATGCGACGTACGCATTTCGGAGACTTCCGGCCGCGAATTGGCGCGCGGAGGGAAAGAAATTTTTTTTAAATTCACCATAAATCTAAATTTTGTGCTAGACACTTCGAATTTGTTTCAAAATGAAGATAAATGACTGTATATTACTAGATTGTAAGAGTTTTACTTACAATTGCGTTTTTCGACTATTTCGGTAGAGTCAAAGTTGACCGAACGTAGTTTTTTTTCTATTTATCGTGATTTATATGCAAATATTTCGAAAAAGAGAAAAGCTACAACCTTCAATCATATTTAGTTGTATTCTACATGAAATTGCGCACATTTTCATATATAAAACTTTATGTAACGGCTACTTTTAAATGGTGCAAACATTTCGACAATCGCAAGAAAAAATTTCTGATTTTTTTCGGAAGAGTTACCGCGCGGACGTAAGGAAATTTTTTTTTTCATAAATTCACCATAAATCGAAATATTGTGCTAGAGACTTCCAATTCGTTGCAAAATGAAGGTAAATGATTGAATATTACTAGAATATAAGAGTTTTAGCTTACAATTGCGTTTTTCGACCATTTCGGTAGAGTCAAAGTTGACCGAAGGTTGAAATTTTTGCACTTATCGTTATTTATATGAAAATATTTCAAAACTGATTAAAGCTACAGCCATGGGTTGTTTTTAGTTGTATTGTGCACGAAATTGCGCACATTTCCATATATAAAACTTTATGTAACGGCATATTTAAAATAGTGCAAACATTAGGACAATCGCACGAAAAAAATTTATTGGAAGAGTTACCGCGCGGACGTAAGGGAAAAGTTTTTTCATAAATTCACCATAAATCGAAATATTGTGCTAGAGACGTCCAATTTGTTGCAAAATTAAGGAAAATGATTGAATATTACTAGAATATAAGAGTTTTAGCTTACAATTTCGTTTTTCGACCATTTCGGTAGTCAAAGTTGACCGAAGGTTGAAATTTTGGCACTTATCGTTATTTATATGAAAATATTTCAAAACTGATAAAAGCTACAATCATGAGTATTTTTTTGTTGTATTTTACATGAAATTGCACACATTTTCATATATAATACTTCATGTAACGGATAATTTTTTTTTTTTTTTTTTTTAAAACAACGGTGCAAAAATTATGTCAAAGTGACGAAATAATTTTTGAGATGTGTCTCGGATACTTTTTAGTGCGATAAGAAAGAAATTCGCGCTTGCGCACCTGCGTAACGATTGTAAACAAAACAACGCCTTGATCCGTGAACTCCCAGCATCCCCCAAGGCGCGTGATTCAAAAGTTTTTGGCTGGTAGGCCTATAAGTATTTTTCCGCGAATTTAAAAAAAAACTTTTTTGAGTCGACGTATAATACGTCCAATCGGCATACGGGAGACATTTTGACTCGACGTTTAATACGTCCAATCGGCGTAAGAGGGTTAAGAACCGTCTGGCATAAAGCCTCAGACGGATCAGCAAGAGAAGGGTCCGATGACATAGAAGGGGGTGATGCAGCGAACTGGATGGCAGAGATGATGTCCCAGCAGCAACGATGACGACACAGACGAGTGAGGCAGCACAGTGGAGACGACTGGGAGGACGTCATCGATGGAAGGGATTTCATAAGCGGCGATGACGTCACGGCTTCCCCTTGATCCGAACAGGAAGCAGACGCCACTGGTGGAGGGATACAAAATGACTGACCCTTTGACTCGAAGAAGTGGCAATCGTCACTGGCGGAGCAATACAAAATGGCTGACCTCGGCTACTCACGAAGACGAGGCCAGGAGTAGGGAGGAGGGCCTGAACAGCATGAGGAGGGGGTTAGCAAGCATCCATGAAGTGCGTCGGCAAACCCTCCAAGGACGGTGGACCCCATAGCCCAAGCGTCCCCCAAAGCGCCGCCATTTTGGACGCCTCCAACTCTGAAATAAAAAACAATGATGAAAAAGCCACCTCCCTCTTGGGAATCAAATTAACTCCCGAAGAAGAAGGGGCAACATTACATAAATCAGCCTGAGGGCCTCCTGATACTTCCAACAATGAATCAATGGAAGAAAAGGAAGGGGACAAAGGCACAGCATTAGTATGGGGTGTGACAGCAGCAGGAAATGAAGCATCAGGAAGAGAAGAAAAACCCTCCCATGAAGGGATAGTAGAAATCCTACGATGCTCCCTCTTACTATAATATAACTTCCACTGCTCTCTAGGCCACGCACGGCATTACATGCAGGGATTCATTGTACAAATGTTAGAGCGACATCTATTACATGTGATGTGGGGGTCGGTCGCAGCCGAAGCCAAAAAACGAGAACACGGAAAACCTGGAGTTCCGGGCCACATATGTTGATGAGGCCAAGATGAAACAGAAGCCATAATAGTGCACACACACACACACACACACAAGCGAATGAAGCGGGTAAAGGCCGAGAGAGGTCAACCACAACTCTCGCCCAGGCGGTTAAGAAAAGAATGACGCAGTGGCGTAGATGTGTGGTCCTTGACCACTCTTCACCCAATATACACACGCGCTGCCAGATCTCACAAGATTCCTTGCTTTCTTCTGCAATTTAACCGGATCCAGCTAGGGACTAGAAATGATCCTATTGTTAAGACTAAGGTTTTTAGCAATGAAGAATAAAAATTGCCTTAGAAATTTTGTCATTTTGAAGTAGAAACCATGCATCCCACCATCCCTCAATATGGGAATCAGTCATATAATTACTGGGCAAGTCCCATAATTAAAAATGACATTTTTATTAATAAAATAAAATTTTAATTTTACCTACTTATCCAGTAATTATATAGCAATTGGAGCCCACCCTCCATCCCCAAGCATGGTTTTTTCTCATGAAGGGCATAAAACAAACTGAGCTATTTGCCAATTGGTTCCAAATATCTGAATTTAACTGCCAGGTGAGTAAAACTCTTGTTATGTAATTACTGGGTAAGTATGATTAAAACTACATATTTTATTATAAAATATTTTATTTTTAACTACAAGAGATGAACAGTGAATTACAAACATTATAGACTTTCAGAAGAAAGTTGCTGATTGCTGAATAACCATTGGTTCCATGCAATGTAAAAACACCATACAAAAAAAAAAAAGTAAAATAATTCAAAATCCCTCGGATTTCCTGCTGTCTGCAATGCATTTTGAAATCCACTAGTAAAGATCTTCAAACACACGAGAATTAGTGGTTATTTTGCTAATTTGGTAACACTCATAAAATTGCTGGCTCCTAGATGTGCATTCCCAAACAGATATGAAGTAGGGAATGCATTCTAACACAGGAATGTAAAAATCGCAAACCTCTTAAATGAGTTACTATTGCATTCAGGATTTCTGACTCATTGAAACTTTTATGTCTTTGGGTAACACAGGTTGTGATAATCTATTCTATTCTCTAATTTAAAATTAATCCCTGGTGCTGTCATGCACATCTCAGATCTTAAAGAGGAACTCATGAGTCTTCACTATCTCTCCTATGTAAATTGAATTTGGGCTAGTCGGTCATGGCAAATTTTATAAGTTCTATATACCATACTATTGTGTTGCATTGCAATTTATACAAAAGTTTGTTTGATGTATGAATATTTGATGAATAGCCCACATGATTCAATCCCCATAAGTAGAGAAAGTAAAGGAGGAGATGTCTTTTGAATCCATGATCCAGGTGTTGGGTTTACAACTTCCTGTTGTTCTGTATGAGCATTCCGTTTCTAAGGACCCTAAATGCTACCAAATGCCCGAAGGCCTTTTGTATTGCCACTTAAAGGTGTCACCTCTAAACTAGGTGCCAACAACTTGTTATTAGTTCCAACTCGACCACTGGACAGTCATTAGTTCCAACTCGCCCAAGAATTGGTGTCCAAGAGCAACTTTTCTTTTGACTTTATATAATGATCAAACAGATGTACTCCACAGCTGACATGGTGGATAATAATATATTCCAGGCGAGATTTCATAAGTTTAGGGGCAGTGGTCTGCCCATAGCATTCAAGAAGAACCTGTCTGACAGTACTACGTAGGATGGGCTTGTTTTTGTTTGTATGGTGTTTTTACGTTGCATGGAACCAGCGGTTAGGCAGAGATTCATTATGGTACAAACTTTAGCACGACACTACTGCATGTGGAGTATGGGTTTGTAGCTGAAGCCAGGAAACGAGAATATGGGAAACCTTGAGTTCCCGGGCACATACATTGGTGGGACCAAGAAGAAGCAGAGGAAGCCATCAAGCACACACAAAGACAAACACAATGGCAAAAACAGGCAAAGAACCGGGTAAAAGGCTGAGAGGGCAACTGCGACTCTCACCCAGGCAGTTAAGAAAAAGACTGAACGCGGTAGCGTGGGTGCACAGTCTTTGAACATTTTTCACCCGATATACGTATGCGTTCCCAGATCTCACAAGATTCCTTGCTTTTCATCTCTGATTTTTAACTAGATCCAGCCAGGCGCTAGAAAATTATCCTATTGTTAAGACTGAAGGTTTGTACCTATGAAAAATACAAATTGTCTTGGAAAATTTGTCATTGTATACCCTTCTAAGGGACAATAAGCAAGCTGCCATTTGCTGAATGCATGCAGGTTTTCTAGATGATTGAGTATATGTCAAGGGGAGAGAAGGACTGACAATGAACAAACCTGTTTGTTATCTTCAACCTTTTTGTCCCCGACAATATGGGTTCATCCAAGCCTATCTTTGAATCAGTGTCGTTGCATTATATTTTTTCGAGAGGCCCAGAAGTCAAGCAATTGAACATCATACATGTTCAACAGATCAGAGGCATGGGTCTCTTTCCTTTGCTCTTACATGACCAGGAAAGAGGCCCCAGGTGAGGCAAACTACCAGTCATTTCAGAAAATTGCTCGGAATCCTTCCACCAAGAACTAAATCTTCCTTAAGGAAAAACCAAGGGTTTGTGTACATGTTGGAACAAATGACAAATTTTTAAGTGATTTGTAGTTTTCCTAACAGACAAATCTCAGGTCTTTACATAAATGGCCCACCTCTGGCCATCCTTCATCCTGTTTCCAATATCCATCTTGCAATAAAACTAAAGACATCAGGTTTGTATATTAGGAAAAATACAAATTACTTTAAAATTTGTCGATTTTAATATGTTATTTATCCATTAAGTGGAACTCATAAGTGCAACACACGGTTGCCACAATGTTTTTCATTAGCAGTACAATCAGCTTAAAATCTTTAGCACTATTGTAAAGCTTTGGTATCAGAATTTAGCTGTCTTTCAAGGAGATGGAATGCATGGGCTTTGCCGAAGGTCATCCCACGCCACATGGTGAAGAAAACAGATGGATCCTTTCAAACTGAGCCTAATGCAGGAGCCCAGAAACCAAAACACATCACATTTCCAAAGCAAATCTATGGTGGAAAGAATTGTCGGGCAACAGAGGGAACAGTCACTGCAAGAGGTCACTAGTGCAAAAAAAAAAAGAAAAAGAAAAAATAAAAGGTCCGAAGTGAGACTGATCTATTCTCGGGAATATGAGAGATTTTCAAAGTAATTTGTATTTTTCCTAACATGCAAACCTGAGGTCTTTACATATGGGATTTACTTTCAGTGGAAGCTTGAGTCGGTATTTTAACTTTAAAAAAGGATATTGGTAGTTGGCTACCAGCAGAATGGGAGGAATCCCTTCCAACCAGATGCTACGCATTCACTCTACCTTTTGGCCTAGGAAGCAGAATGAGGGCTGGATAGAGGTGGGCCATTTATGTAAAGATCTGAGTTTTTTGTTAGGAAAAATACAAATTACTTAAAACTTCCATACTTCTGATCTGTTGAACATGTGTGATGTTAAACTGACAGACTTCTGGGCCTTCGAATAGATGAAAGGTAATGTCATTGATTCTTAGATAGGCTTGGATGAGCCCTTATTGTTGGGGACCATAAACCTGAAGATCATTGGTTCACCAGCGGGTCTGTTCATTGTCAGTCACTCTCTCCCCTTGCTAGTGAGAGGGGAGGAGTTGCATCTATTATTCTAAAAAGAACTAGATTTTAGGCAGGATACTCGAGTCATCTAGTACACCTGCATGCATACCTGTATAGCATGTGACAGTTTGCTAACCATCCCTTAGAAAAGGTACAAGGCCAGCCATACACCTTAGGCGAGATGCTACCTAGCCTTAAGAGCTGGGTGACCTACATGACTACAGCAGCCACCACAGAACCTAAGGAAAAAGAAAAAAACTATGGGCAACGTCCTGTACATAAAAATGAAGTGAATGTGGTCTGTTGTGACTGTATTCCTGACATAATACCTGTCCAACGGGTTCTTCCAGACTAGACCAATGCCCCTGACCATATGAAATCTCACCCGGAATGTATTGTCTGCTGTGGAGTATGTCCGTTTGATCGTTTGTTCGTATGGTATGGTGTTTTTTATGTTGCAGGGAACCAGTGGTTATTCAGCGCAACGGTGAGACTTCCGGAACCAGCGTCGAGAGTTTAACTTCCTTCTGTTCACAAGAAATACACATCTCAGATGCCTCAATGGGTGCGTTTGATCATACCTAACCAACAGGTTCTTTCTGACTAGACCAATACCCCTGACCTTATAAAATCTCACCCGGAACGTACTGTTGTCTACCATGTCTGCTGTGGAGTATGTCCGTTTGATCACATACAAAGTTAAAAGAAATGTTTGTATGGTGCTTTTACATTGCATGGAACCAATGGTTATTCAGCAATGGGACCAACGGCTTTACGTGACTTCCGAACCGCATTGAGAGAGAACTTCTATCACCAGAAATACACATCTCTCACTCCTCAATGGAATGGCCGAGAATTGAACCCGCGACCGAGGTGGGACGCTAATACCATACCAACCATGCTGCTGAGGCACTTGTTGAAAGAAATGGAGGTTCTAGACAGACTTCTTGGCCGAGTCGGAACCAAAAAAAGTTGTTCGCACTAGTTTGGAGGTGAAGTCCCAAGTGGTAACGCAAAAGGCCTTTGGGCACTTGGTAGCTTTTAGGGTTCTTAGAAATGCAATGCTTATTGTTTGTTTGTATGGTGTTTTTACGTTGCATGGAACCAGTGGTTATTCAGCAACGGGACCAACGGCTTTACGTGACTTCCGAACCACGTCGAGAGTGAACTTCTATCACCAGAAATACACATCTCTCACTCCTCAATGGAATGGCCGAGAATCGAACCTGCGACCACCGAGGTAAGACGCAAACACCATACCAACCACGCCACCGAGGGTGCAATGCTTATAAACTACACATTTGGCCTCAATTTCGACTGGGCATGCATGTGGATAGAAAACTAGTGATAGGTGCTCGACTGGGCACGGAGATGGAAAACAAGTGACAGATAAACCCATGACTTTTGGGTTAGCTTCAGAATTGGCTGCCAAAGCATGACAGTATTTTATTCCTTTTTTGTAAGTTTTAGTTTCATGGTCAGTGTATAAAAAAATAAAAAAACTAGTTCATTCACCCAAGTTGAGCAGGTAATGAAGTAAGCACTTCATAAAATTGCTTTGCTACGTAAAATTGCTTTGCTATGTAAAAGATAGAGGTAAAGAGTGTAAGCGGCAGGGTTTATTAAGCAAGTAAATAATACAAAGGCTTATCATCAGAACCAAGAATTTCAATTAATTTTTTATTTACTAAAAATCACTGCTACAACAAAGTTCTTCAAAGAAGAAAAACATTTCAATTACAGTATTTCACTGAAATAAATGAGAAATCACACAGAAGCAAGAATGTAAACTTCTTTTTTTTGTAAACACAAGTGCAGGAAATTTGTCATATTACCGATTCAAAACCTTAACATACACAAAGATAATGTCTGACATTATCATGAGATTTGTTAAATACAGTATACAGCTTCTAGAAGAAGCCTATTACTTTTTCTGGAAGTGCTCATTTTCAAGACTTTAATATTTATAGTATTGTACATATTAATCTGTAAATCTGCAGCCCTACAGTGCTGACAGTAATCGTAAGTGTACTGTATCACCATCATTCTTTAATTAATTTACAGAATCATTTACTTTCTCAATTAGCCTCTCGACTGAAACCTATATCAAAAGGAATTTACTACTCTTACAATAACTTCTGCAAAGCACTGTGCAGATCCATTAAAATGAACTAATTAAACAAAATACAAAACTCAGTAACTCAACAAATATTTACATATAAATTTACTTCATATAAATATATAAACTACAGTATAGAGTATATAAACTTTAAATATCACAGCAATACTCCAGCATGAACTAGTTAGCATAACAATCACTAGAGTTCATCGTGAAGGACATTCTGGTCTGGAATTAATCTTTTTGAGATCTATTTCTTTTATGTGTAATGTAATACATAGATTTTTTAACAGCTCTGTGAAAATGGGTAACTGTTTCTCAAGTGCAACACTCAAAGTTTATTTAACTGACTTAAGTGAACAAGCTTTATCCTCAACTTTTTAATTTGTCTAACAAGATGTGCCTTTGTGAAAGCTAACAAGTGATAGTGTGCTGTCTTGTGAGCTGAGGATTTATCTTGCTTTTCACCGATGATCACTTTAGATATAAGACCCATTATATGCTGAAGTTTTGCTGATGAAATAGTTAAGGAGTGATGAAGCTGAGTGGTAGTAAGTCTTGCTGCTTGTAACACCTTTTCCTTACACTCCTCTTGGCAGGTAGAGAGGGCTAGCATGAGACGATGACCTGCATCCAAATTGGCAACTATGAAGGACAGAAGATTGGCTGGAGTCAGTGCATTGGTAGAGTCGAATATTCTACTCTCACTTTTCCTGCAAATCAACAAGAGTATATTGTATTAATGTTGAACAACTGTTCATTGCAAATAGTAAACAAAATATTTTTGTAATTTATGTAGTATTTTTAAGACTTTTAAGACTTAAAACCAATAACTGTATGTATTTCTAAACTTCTTAAAAGCATAAAGTTGTAAACATTACTATTATCCTGAAACCACTAAATATTAAGTTACAACCATTGTAATCACTTGGACCAAGGTAAAAATGATCATCTTGACTTGATACACTAAACATCAGTTATTCTACATACAGGTATGGAATAGCCCTTTAAAAATGAAGTAAAATTTACCATAGTATCTATAAGTTAAGTACAAATTTTGTGGTTAACTGGGTTCTTCATGATAATTTTTTCCATTTAATAATGGGAAAGGTCTTCATTTGGCTGTAGGAACTGTTGCCTTTACAGTTCGCTTAGCAGATGTAAATTAGTCTTCAACACAATAACAATGCAGTACTGTATTAGCTGAAGGTTTAAAAGAAAGAGATCTGACTTACATTGTACTATAGGACATGAAACATTCTGCAACTACTACTATTAAAAAATTTGGCTAACCAGTTGAACCTGAATCAGACTTTGTTTTCAAGAGCTTCTGAGTGTACCATCAGGTGCCAGAAACTTTTTAAAATATTCAGTATGGGATTGTGGCAGGTAAATATTTGGTATGGAATAATGCAGGTTTTGGTTATGACCATGTGCAACCCATATTTGAGCTAATCTGACTCATTGGTGTGGTTTAGTATGAGGTACAACAGCAGTTTAAGTGGACCACTGAGAAACCCAGCCTAACATGGCAACTTTCAATGACAGATATACCAATTTTAAGAGAAATGAATATCAAAACTGACATGATGAAATTATGGACCTGATATTTTTGGTAATGGCGTAAATGGAACTAAAATACCCAAATCCTAATCTTCCAAGAATAAAAAACACCAGACATGTTGGTGGGTCTGAAAACTTAAAAGCAAATATATAAAGCGATATAATAAAACCAAATATACAAAGGGATTCATGAAATATATACTATAGAATTCTAACTGAACTCAAGTGCAGCATGTGAAATGGATTAAAATATTGATTTCCAAACTTACCGAAAGTGGGGATGGACTATAATAGTTGGGAGATTTTCAAAGTACAGATGCCATGGCAGGATGTTGGTGAGGGTGTCAATGCGCGCAAAGGTAACATTTGGCAAGTGTTGTGCTGCATTAGCCACTGACAGGAACACATGCCCTACACTTGTACAAGCTGCGCAGGTTTTGCTATAATGCAGTACAACCACCATCTTCAAGGGAGTGAAAAGAAAAACTTTACAACTAATGGCTATAAAGTTAAGCTACAATGCAGAAATGTAATTTTCTTGTATGGAACATATACAGCCATTTCAATGTAATAGATTAAAAATAAAATGCACCAAAGAAAGGTAGTATTGTTTCAATTTTAAACTGATCAAGCACAGAGTATTCAAGTGCAGTAAAATTACACTAAAGAAGATGCAGACTGCAGTGAAACACCTGCCCAGTTCATATGTTGGTATTTTTAGTCAATCTTAGATCAATATATGAAAGATCATCACTTTACAGTGTAATTTACATCAGTTAAGAAAAAATTCACACAAAGCTAACTGGACACTTGAAAATAAAAACAGCTGTATAAAGCAATCTTATGAAAATGTGCAATTCTAACTATTAAGGCCCTCCTTACTCTTTCACATTTTCTTGCTAGTGTTAAGTAATCATATTTATTATATAGTATTGGCGATTTTGGCAAACCCCTTGAACCTTTCCATTCTACTTTTTCCAATAAATATGGTTTTCCACCAAAGTTGGACCACCCAACTTGGGACCATAAAATACCTGGCAATCCTGAGCAATTTCTGTGATAATTTTTTGTATTTAAACTCGGAGTACAATATTGGATTAATACCATGAAAAGAAGATAAACATACATGGCCTTATTCCCAGATATCAACTGATGTTTCCCTTCCAGTCCCATAATCTGAATTCTGCTTACACTTGATTTCCAACCCTCACTTCTCCATTCCAACGTTTTCATGTTTTAAACATACAAGCCTCTCCTCTAAGTCTGCTCTATTAATAGACCGTAATTTATATGATCACCTCAAAGGATTTGTTCTTGAATGGCAAGTAAAAACTGAAGCAAAACAAAGAAAATTATGCATCCTGGCAGGACATAACTAACAGAAGAAATTAAAAGCAAAAAAGCAAAGTACTGCAAATGGGACCAAAGGAATATTACAAGAATCTTACCATCTAAACAATGCATCATGCAAGGCACACTGTAGCAGGTATCCGGCTATGACTGATTTATCAGTAATCATCATGAAACATTATAGATGTTTACTACATAGTGCCCTTTGACCCCCAGCTACATAATTGGTCTCCTCTCACCTAGCAGTTAAACTTTATGTTTACCATGCTCAATACTTGGGTACACATTGTGAAAGCCTAAAAATTTAAAATTTGACTCAGATGGTCTGGTTAAACTTCTTGTCAATGATAACCTGCATTTTCTGCAATACACGCTTTCTCTTCTACTAAATTGTTAATGTTTAGTACAATATATTCACAATAAAATATAAAAATAAAAAGAATTTTATTGAGCTGCCCTCCATTCACAGAGATAAAGAAGGAGCCGCTGTCGCTAACCCTCCCCAAACAATTCCTGACCCACAAAGGAACCAAGTGAGAGACCGCTTTTTACCCAGAACATTTAACAAGCAGTATGACTAACACATTAATATTGAGAAACTCGACCATGTAATGATTAAAGTCCAGAAGTATTTTTATAAATCAGGGTTGGAAAAAAGTTAAAGGAATGGGGCATCTACTTAAAACGCAAGTAACGGGAATGTCAAAGAACTTAAGTGCAGTAAAGCATAAATGCGAAACAAGATACAGCTGACCCCTGAGATTTGAGGGGGTTAGGGACACAAACCCCTGCGAATACATATAGCTAAAGTCCGTAAATACTTGACATCCCTCTTAAAAACAATTAAAACTATACTTATTTCAATACGTATAGTTCAGACATCGAAATCTCCCTCTAAAAAGGCCTATAGTACCAACCTACTTTAACCCTTAAACGCCGAAGCGGTATTTTAAAAATCATCTCCCGTATGCCGGTGGCGTTCGCGAGTGAGCTTAGTTTTCAAGATTAAGAGTTCATTTTGGCTCCTTTTTTTGTCATTGCCTGAAGTTTGTTTAGTATGCAACCAATCAGAAATGAAAAAATATCATTATCATATATAAATATTGGGATATATGACAGTGAAAAAAAAAATTCATATATAATTGTATACAAATCGTGCTGTGAGCAAAACGGTGAAAGCTAACGAGTTAATTTTTTTCATTGTATTGTACACAAAATTGCAATCATTTTGGTATATAACACATTGTAAAACATCAAGGCAACACAGAGAAAATATTATCACAAAATGATGCATGAATTCGTAATGCACGGACATAAATAAAAAGCTGTTTTCAAAAATTCACCATAAATCGAAATATTGTGCTAGAGACTTCCCATTTG
>NC_087218.1:72262214-72296596 GCF_015104395.2 Macrobrachium nipponense | reverse complement strand
CAAATGGGAAGTCTCTAGCACATATTTCGATTTATGGTGAATTTTTGAAAACAGCTTTTTATTTCTGGGCTCAGCTCGTGTCGGCCTATGAAAGTAATCCTTAACATCATCTTTCTAGGTAAAATTATCCTAAAATTACCAGAGAAAAAACAAAATTAAGAAAATGTCAGTAACTGACTCGCTCACTCTTAAAAAGAAGTGTCGGTATGATATAGGGGCGAGTGTGGAACACTACCACGAGACAAACACCAATTAGAACTTCCTTCATGAATCCCCCTAAGAGAGAGCCGATACCAACGGGCGATGCAGCCTCTACTACTACTACTAGAGGACGCCACGGACAGCAGCGCCCCTAGCGGTCATCCTTAAATTTTAGCGCCAGCGTCTAGACGCAGATTTTACTTGTGCTATATTTCTCAGGATTTATCTCGTATTCTACGATGGAACGCTCAGCAATTGCCACGGCTAAGTTAAGTAACTCATAAGTAATATTTTATCACAGTTTTATCTTCCGGGTACCAGTATTTTCCTTTTTTGTTTTATAGGTCATATACGGTTCCCCGGTTGTCTCGTGGCGGCCATGCTGCCTCGTAAGAATTCCCGGTCTTCCATACTGGGACTTCTTATACTTATGGGCTTACTTTATCACGTTCATTGTTTTACATCGAGTTTTAGCTAGTTAGCCCTCTTACCATTCTCTTAGCTTGGTATTTAGGGCTATTATAAATTTTTGTTCTGGCCCAGCATCCCGGCTCTTGCTCTACATCGGCTATCGCTGGCTCCGAGTAGGCTCCTGTTTCTTGGAATAGTTTGCCTCCTCCTGGGCTTCTTTCTCTTTTACTAAAAGTGTCTCTTCCACCTTTCGATGTATTTTATTATTATTATTTAGGGTGTTAGGCTAGCCTAGGTGCTTGTTCCATGTATTGGTACAGCTTGGTTCACGTGGCCCTACCACGGTTGTGTTGTTCGCGGCCTAGGCCACTGTGTGGTCACGTGTTCCATAGCACCTTACCCTGCCCCTTCCCTCCCTCTCTGATGTAGGGAGGAGCTGGGGGACCCCTTGGTTGTCATAACAACCTCATAGTCTTCTCTCACATTCCGGAGGTGCCGGGGGGTTCCGCCAGCAGGGGGGTATAGGGCGACCACTATGAGGTACCGGGTCTCCATACGGGTAGTTGGTGAGGTGGGATGGAGTAAGGCCTCCATTCTTCCCCCTTTCCTCGCTCCCGCCGCGTTTCACCGGGACCTCCTTCCCCCCCCTACCCATTACTCAGCCACCTCCCTTACGATATGAAAGGAGCCTTCCGTCGCAGCCGGGGCCCCTTTGGTTATAGGATATTGGCTCCGCTAGCGGGCAGGGTGGGTGCTATGGATGGTCGATTGCTTGCCTACTATATCCTTATATCTCTCCCCCGCTACCGGAAGGGAGCTTACCCTTACCTACGCACTCTTCTAGTAGACGGGTGGGATAAAACGTTGTTTTTATGTTGTTACTATGCTTGTTAAGGATATATACCCTAATTTAAGATATTTTACAATGAATTGTGTATTTTAATATTTATGTTAATCAACCATCCCCGCCATTATCCGTTGTGGTTTCCATTACCACCACTCCTAGTTGGTTGATTCTTGTGCCTCCGCCACTGGCGGAGCCATAGCCTTTCTTCCAACATGGTTACCACACGTATTTTAGCAGGGCTCTGGTTTTATCTAACTTTATCGCTCCGGCACCAGCGGAGCATATGTTAGGCTGTAAGTGTTTACTTTGTACTCATGTACGTTTTCACTTACAGGCTACCAACTGCCAGGTCCTCGCTTGTAACGCGACGCTGCACGACCCCTGCGGACATGACGAATGCAGGTCTCACGCCCCATGTGCCACCTTGTTCAACGAGTCTATCGTCTGGCATCCCGAGGCCTGCACTATATGTTACGACCTGGTCGATCAGCTGGTTGGTGGGGTAAGACCATTATGAGGTTATTTATCAATTTACTAACACTTTTAGTTCGTAAGTTTGTTAACCCTGTCCGCAATTGGTTAGCTAATTCAGCCTTTCTTTCAGGCTAGCGGTGTGAGGGAAGTCGCCCTCGCCACCCTGAAAGCGTGGGTGGGCAGCTTTGGGAAGAACGCCGCCAAGGGCCAGCCCTACATATTGGATAGGAAGCTGGCCATCCAGATCTTCCCTGCGGGCCAAAGTCGACGGGCTACCGTCGACCCCCTTGTCCGCCGCCCCCGTAATAGCCGCCATCCAGCAGGAACTCCAGCAGTCGTTGGGGGTCGGAGCCGCCCAGGAGTCAGTTCCAGACGTCGCCGGCCTGGACCTGAATCTCGAGCCGATGGCGGTAGTGAGTGGGGAGGATTTGTTGGTTGAGGTAGGTTTGTCGGGCGCCCAAGGTCTTTCCTTGGGCGCTCCTGGATCTTCTCCTGTCCCTTCTTCTTCCGCCTCTTTCCAAGGCTTTCCGGGATCCGAGATCCCTAGCCGCACTCCCGCTCTCTCTGTACCTCCTAAGGAGAAGGGAAAGAGAGAACCGAAGACATTGTCTAAGACGACTTCTAGGAAGTCGTCTTCGTCTTCTTCGGCTAGGAAGTCATCGACTTCTTACGCCGACGCGGTGAAGGCTAAGCCAAGCTCTTCCCAGTCGAAGAGCTCCAGAGGCAAGGCTTCGAAGGAGAAAGCTCGCGCTACCTCCGAGTCGTTGCCTTCTCCCGCCTCCGCTGCCCCCTCTCCGGCTATGCCGGCAGGGGTGGCAAGCACCAGCTCCTGCGTTCCTTCTCCTGTCTCACCAGGAATGATGGAGCAGGTAGGAGTGATGATTGGTTCCCAAATCTCAGCTTTGGAACACGTTTTGAGCAGATGTTCGGCACATTGTCGAGCACTCTGTCTCAAACTGGACAGACGGTCCAGGAACTCTCGAATAGAGGTCAGAGAGAATGAGGATCGGATGGTTGGGCTATCCCAGGCTCCTCCCCCATATCCCCTGCTTCTAGCACGGGGATTCTCCAACTCCCGTCTTATGACTCCTTATTGCCAGCTTTCTCTATGGAGAATCCATGGAGAGTAGCGGCCTACGCTCCCTTTAAGGACGGGATGATTTCGATCCCGGAGTTTGGCACTCGAAGGATTGAGGACTTCGAGTTCTATCCTCCGGGTCTGTCACAGCCTTTCATGGGGTATGCTAGGCTGACGCCAACGGCTCTTACAAGGGAGGACAAGATCTCGAAGGAGTCAGTCCTCTATAGTAGAGATCACGCCCAACGGGAATGGGTTCACTGCCTGGAGGACTGGGAGTGTACTAATACTAAACTCCAGGCCTATAAGAGCCCCTTCACCATTTTCGCCACGGAAGAGGAGGTCTCTCTTCCGTTCGCCACGAAATTGGTGGAGAAGGCTCTTCAGGCAGTCCTCAAGGATGAGCCCGTTCCACAGTTGAGAGAGTCGGAGTCCACTTCTCCACTCTTTCCCGCCTTCGGAGAGTATGGGAAAACCTGCCAGCTACTTTCACGCAGGGTAAACTCAAGCCGGACTGCGCTATGGACCAGTTCGGTGAGAAGTTACCTAGGCTGCCGGACTCCCTAATCCAGGCAGAGTTCGATGCGCGAACTAGGTTTGGCAGGTCCCTTAACTCACTCATCGTCACGGAAATGGCTGCGCTATCTTACGCGAACGAACCGCTATTCAAAATCCTAGCAAAATCGCAATTTCAGACGGTTCTGTTAGACGCTTTTGACTTCTTCCAAGCCAGAAAAGAACTGTCGAAAGCATGTTCTTCAAGAGTGCACCATCAGGCACGAGCCTAATAGACTCTTGACTGCCAGCATGTGGGGAGCGGATCTCTTCCCAGAGTCAGCAGTGAACGAAGTCCACCACGAAGCTGCTAGACTCAACCAGAGCCTTAGAGCTAGGTGGGGTATTTCCTCTAAGAGGAAACAGGAATCCGTTCCCACTGCTGGCAAGAAACCAAAGAAGGCTGGTAGGAGGTTCCAGCCTTATAAAAAACTCCAGCATCAGCAGCAGTTTGTGCAGGCAGTCCCAGTCACCCAACAAGGACAACCTGCTACATCTAAGCAAACTCAGCCTTTCCTCCTGGTGCCCCAGCAATCGCAACCTTCGACTTCCTATGCTATCTCGCCTGCCTTTAACCCTGCTTATGAGGCTCAAGGCTACTCTCAACCGAGGGGTAGGGCGAGAGGTTACTTTCGTCACCGTGGCGCAGGAAGGGCACAAGGAGTAAGCAGTTCAGAGGAGGGCGTGGTGGCCAACCCGCCCATCAGCAATGAGGCTCCCCAGGTAGGAGGGAGGCTGTTCCTCTTCCGCCACAGGTGGGGGTTCAGCAATTGGGCACAGAGCATAGTGTCCAAAGGATTAGGCTGGAGCTGGATCCAAGATCCTCCTCCAATCAAATCATTCCATCAGGTACCGTCAAAGGAATTGATAGATTACGCGAAGAACTCCTTCAGAAGGAGCTATTGCGAGATTGTCAAACATCTAAAATTTCAAGGTCGCTTATTCAGCGTGCCAAAGAAAAAAGGCTCAACAAAAAGAAGGGTAATCTTAGACTTGTCAAAGCTAAACTCTTTCATTCGCTGCGACAAGTTCAAGATGCTTACCCTCTCGCAAGTAAGGACCTTACTTCCGCGTGGAGCCGTCACATGCTCCATCGATCTTACAGACGCATACTATCATATCCCTATAGCCAGGCACTTCCGCCCATTCCTAGGATTCAGGCTAGGAAGTCAGACATTCTCATTCAAAGTGATGCCCTTCGGTCTGAATGTAGCCCCCAGGGTATTCACAAAGATAGCAGAAGTGGTTGTACAACAATTGAGAGCTCAGGGAATCATGGTAGCGGCATACCTCGACGATTGGTTAATCTGGGCACCAACAGTCGAGGGATGTCTCAAAGCTACCAAAAAGGTAGTTCACTTTCTGGAACATCTGGGTTCCAGATAAAGAAACAAAACGAAATCCATGACTTGTTCCGGAATCTCGTTTTCAATGGCTAGGAATCCAATGGGATTTGTCCTCCCACAATCTATCAATTCCAGTAGCCAAACGGAAGGAAATAGCAAAATCTGTCAGGCAATTTCTCAAGTGCAAACAAACGTCAAGAAGAAACCAGGAGAGAATCCTAGGGTCTCTTCAGTTTGCTTCGTAACAGATATCCTTCTGAAAGCAAGGCTGAAAGATATAAATCGAATTTGGCGGTCAAAAGCAAACTCCAAATATCGAGACAAGTTGTCAGTAATCCCACAGATCCTCCGCAACCAACTACGGCCTTGGTCAAAAGTAAAGAACTTAGCCAAGAAAGTACCCTTCAATATCCCTCCCAATGTTTAACCATTCACACGGACGCATCCCTGTCCGGGTGGGGGGGATACTCTCAGTTCAAACAAGTTCAGGGGTACTTGGTCAGTTCAATTTCGCCAGCTTCACATAAATGTGTTGGAAAGCAATGGCAGTATTTCTTACTCTGAAGAGACTACTTCCCCCGAAAAAGTCTCACCTAAGGCTAGTTTTGGACAGTGCAGTGGTAGTTCATTGCATCAACAGAGGATGGGTCCAAATCCAAACATGTGAACCATGTCATGATAGCCATCTTTGCATTAGCAAGCAAACACAAATGGCATCTGTCTGCCACTCATCTGGCAGGAGTAAGAAATGTGATAGCAGACGCTCTGTCCCGGTCAGTCCCTCTGAATCAGAGTGGTCTCTGGACGTCGGGTCATTCCAGTGGGTAAGCCGGAGAGTCCTCCCAGGTCTCCCAAGTGGGACCTCTTCGCCTCACAAGCAAACCACAAGCTCCCTTGCTATGTGGCCCCCAACCTGGACCCTCTGGCTTATGCCACGGACCGCCCTGTCGTTGGATTGGAATCAATGGAGGAGAATTTATGTTTTTCCTCCAGTGAATCTTCTCTTGAAAGTCCTAGACAACTAAGGTCTTTCAAAGGGATAATAGCTCTGATTGCACCGAACTGGCCCAAGAGCAACTGGTATCCACTTCTTTTGGGAATTGGGTCTCCGACCTCAACGGATCCCCAACCCCAAACTATCACAATCAGTACAAATGAGGACTGTGTTCGCTTCCTCAGGAACTCTCCAGACCCTAACTTTATGGACTTCATGAAGTTTGCGGCTAATAAAGATGCTGACATTGATCCACAGAATATTCTCTTCCTAGAATCAGATAAAAGGGAGTCAACCATTAGACAATATGACTCAGCTGTTAAGAAATTAGCATCTTTCTTGAGAGAATCGAACACTACAGCCATGACAGTTAATTTGGCTATATCCTTTTTACAGATCTTTATTTGAAAAAGGTTTAGCAGCTAGCACGATTACCACTCATAAGTCGGCTTTGAAGAAAATCTTTCAAGTAGGTTTTCAGATAGATTTGACTGAATCTTATTTCACATCTATCCCTAAAGCCTGTGCTAGACTTAGACCTTCTCAGAGGCCTACTACAGTTTCATGGTTCTTAAATGATGTTCTCAAACTAGCTTCAGATACTGACAACCTCCATCTTGTACATTCATAATGCTCCTGAGGAAGACATTATTCTTATTAAGCCTAGCCTCAGGAGCGAGAATTTCAGAACTGTCGGCTCTATCCAGGGATGCGGGTCATGTGGAATTCCTCCCATCAGGAGAAGTTCTACTTGCTCCGGATCGTAGCTTTTTAGCCAAAAATGAAGATCCTCTTGCAAGGTGGGGGCTCCTTTGGAAGGTTATCCCACTTCACAGGATCCTTCTCTCTGCCCAGTATCAACTCTTAGAGCCTTTCTATCTCGTACTTCTTCTAGATCCTCTGGTGCTCTCTTCATGAGAGAAAAAGGTGGTACTTTGTCAGTTAAGGTATTAGACAGCAAATCCTTTACTTCATTAAACAAGCCAACCCTGAGTCATTCCCAAAAGCACAT
Source organism: Macrobrachium nipponense (assembly GCF_015104395.2). Lineage (NCBI taxonomy): Eukaryota > Metazoa > Arthropoda > Malacostraca > Decapoda > Palaemonidae > Macrobrachium > Macrobrachium nipponense. Next base: position 72,289,678 of record NC_087218.1, on the reverse strand, counting down.
GATATCAGGGGAGTAGCCACCTCTATTAATTATTTCCAACATATGAACTTCGAGGATCTTAGAAAGTATACTGGATGGAAATCCCCGACAGTCTTTAAACGACATTATTTAAAGTCCTTGGAATCTTTAAAGTTTTCAGCAGTAGCAGCGGGAAACATAGTTTCCCCTGATACTGCTTAGTAGTTGTAGTATTGATCCAGGTCTCCTTTCTACCTACTTCAACCAACATGCCTCAACCTATCACCAGGCTACTCATCATCATAGCCTTAGCCGTTGTGTGTTGTAGTGGTTTGTCCCTTATTTTTTTGCTAGGGACAACCACCCTTGTACTGATATGTACTTCAGTGGTCTACCCTTATTTTTATGCTAGGATAGGCCACAATATGTTTGTATAAATTCTCCAATTGGATTTGTGATAACTTCAGTCACAATGTGTTTGTACATATTTGAATTAATTGTATTAATTGTATTAATGATGGAATTGAGTGTATCTACCCTTATTTTTTTATGCTAGGGTAGGGACATGTATGTATATAATTGTACTTATATGTTTCTAATTAGTAAATTCAAACATTTCCTTATTTTACATGCATATTTTATGATTTTTGTTACTACCATTTAAGTACTTTAAGTTTACTAACATTCTGTTATTGATTACTGTAATAAGTTAGTTTAAGTACTTAATTTGTATGCTGTATTTGATTTACTTATATTATATCCATCATTTTAATATGTTTTTTCATTTTTCCCTTTTCCATCTTGTCTGTTTCTCTGGTACTCTTTCATAGGCCGACACGAGCTGAGCCCAGAAAGGGATTTTGACGAAGGAAAAATCTATTTCTGGTGATTGGCTCGTGTCGCCCTATGAAACCCATCCCTTTTTATGGTTTGTTTTCCCCCCCCTTGCAGGACAAGATGTATTTATGTTTTATTTAAGGATGACCGCTAGGGGGGCGCTGCTGTCCGTGGCGTCCTCTAGTAGTAGTAGTAGAGGCTGCATCGCCCGTTGGTATCGGCTCTCTCTTAGGGGGATTCTGATAGGGAAGTTCTAATTGGTGTTTGTCTCGTGGTAGTGTTCCACACTCGCCCCTATATCATACCGACACTTCTTTTTAAGAGTGAGCGAGTCAGTCTTACTGACATTTTCTTAATTTTTGTTTTTTTCTCTGGTAATTTTAGGATGAATTTTACCTAGAAAGATGATGTTAAGGATTACTTTCATAGGGCGACACGAGCCAATCACCCAGAAATAGATTTTTTCCTTCGTCAAAATCCCTTTTATGTCCGCGCATTACGAATTCATGCATCATTTTGTGATAATATTTTCTCTGTGTTGCCTTGATTGTTTTACAATGTGTTATATACCAAAATGATTGCAATTTAGTTTACAATACAATGAAAAAAATAACTCTTTAGCTTTCACCATTTTGCTCACAGCACGATTTGTATACAATTATATATGAAATTTTTTTTTCACGCTGTCATATATCCCAATATTTATATATGATAATGATATTTTTTTCATTTCTGATGGTTGCATACTAAACTTCAGGCAATGACAAAAAAGGAGCCAAAAATGAACTCTTAATCTTGAAAACTAAGCTCACTCGCGAACGCCACCGGCATACGGGAGATGATTTTTAAAATACCGCTTCGGCGTTTAAGGGTTAAAGTCGGTTGGTGCTATAGGGCTTTTTAGATGGAGATTTCGATGTCTGAACTATACGTATTGAAATAAGTATAGTTTTAATTGTTTTTAACCCTTAAACGCCGACTGGACTTATTTTACGTCGACATTTTTTGTCTCGGTGGGTGCCGACTGAACGTATTTTTACGTCGACATACAAAAGTTTTTTTAAAAATTCGCGGAAAAATACTTTTAGGCCTACCAGCCGAAAACTCTTGAATCACGCGCCTTGGGGGATGCTGGGAGTTCACGGATCAAGGTGTTGTTTTGTTTACAATCATTACGCAGGCGCGCAAGCGCGAATTTCTTTCTTGCCGCACTAAAAAGTATCTGTGACACATCTCGGAAATTATTTCGTCACTTTGACATAATTTTTTTACCATTTTAAATTAGCCGTTACATGGACTATTATATATGAAAATGTGCGCATTTTTATGTAAAATACAACAAAAAAATACTCATGATTGTAGCTTTTATCAGTTTTGAGATATTTTCATATAAATAACGATAAGTGCCAAAATTTCAACCTTCGGTCAACTTTGACTCTACCGAAATGGTCGAAAAACGCAATTGTAAGCTAAAACGCTTATATTTTAGTAATATTCAATCATTTAACTTAATTTTGCAACTAATTGGAAGTCTCTAGCACAATATTTCGATTTATGGTGAATTTATGAAAATTTTTCCTTACGTCCGCGCCTTAACTCTTCCGAAAATAATCATACATGCGATTGTGGTAATGTTTGCACCATTTTAAATTAGCCGTTACATAAAAGTTTTATATATGAAAATGTGCGCAATTTCATGCAGAATACAACTAAAACAACCCATGGTTGTAGCTTTTATCAATTTTGAAATATTTTCATATAAAAAATGATAAGTGACAAATTTTCAACCTTCGGTCAATTTTGACTCTACCGAATGGTCGAAAAACGCAATTGTAAGCTAAAACGCTTATATTCTAGTAATATTCAAGCATTTACCTTCATTTTGCAACAAATTGGAAGTCTCTAGCAAAATATTTCGATTTATGGTGAATTTATGAAAAAATAACATTTTCTTTACGTCCGCGCGGTAACTCTTCCGAAAAAAATCATACGTGCGATTGTGGTAATGTTTGCACCATTTTAAATTAGCCGTTACATAACGTTTTATATATGAAAATGTGCGCAATTTCATGTATAATACAACAAAAAATAGTTGAAGGTTGTAGCTTTTCTCATTTTCGAAATATTTGCATATAAATCACGATAAATAGAAAAAAAACCACGTTCGGTCAAATTAACTCTACCGAAATGGTCAAAAAACGCAATTGTAAGATAAACTCTTACAGTCTAGTAATATTTCAGTCATTTATCTTCATCGTGAAACAAATTCGAAGTCTCTAGCACAATATTTAAAATTTATGGTGAACTTTTTAAAAAAAACTTTCCTTCCCTCCGCGCGCGGATTCTCCGCCACAAATCTCCGAAATGCGTAAGTCCCATTCTCGGAATATTTGCTCCGTTTCATATTAGGGCATTTCATAGGAGTTTTATATATGAAAAATGGCGCAATTTCATTTGTAGAATAAAACGAAAATATTTGAAAGTTGTAGCTTTTCTTATTTCCGAAATAATTGCATATAAAAAATATATATAAAAAAAATTCGACATTCGGTCAACTTTAACTCGTCAGATATGGTCGAAAACTGCATTTGTAAGCTAATATTCTTACAGTATAGTAATATTCAATCATTTGGCTTCATTTTGAAAGAAATTGGAAGTCTCTAGGACAATATTTAGATTTATGGTGAATTTTTGAAAAAATATGTGTTTACGTCTGCGCGTTACGAATTCATGCATTATTTTGTGATAATATTTTTCTCTGTGTTGCCCTTTTTATCGTTTTACAATTTTGTTATATACCAAAATGATTGCAATTTAGTGTACATTACAACGAAAAAAAAAGTAACTTGTTGCCTTCAAACCGTTTTGCGCACAGCACGATTTGAATACAATTATATATGAAATTTTGTTTTTGCGCTATCATATATCGCTTATTTATATATGATAATGATAATTTTTTTTCATTTCTGATGGTTGCATACTAAACTTCAGGCAATGACAAAAAAAAGGAGCCAAAAATGAACTCTTAATCTTCAAAACTAAGCACGCTATGATTTTTTGAAAAAAATATTTTTTCCGCTCCCGCGCTCACTCTGAAACATCTCCGGCACACGGGAGACATTTTTTTTTTTACTGCGTCGGCGTTTAAGGGTTAAGAGGGATGTCAAGTATTTACGGACTTTAGCTATATGTATTCGCAGGGGTTTGTGTCCCTAACCCCCTTAAATCTCAGGGGTCAGCTGTATCTTGTTTCGCATTTATGCTTTACTGCACTAAAGTTCTTTGACATTCCCGTTACTTGCGTTTTAAGTAGATGCCCCATTCCTTTAACTTTTTTCCAACCCTGATTTATAAAAATACTTCTGGACTTTAATCATTATATGGTCGAGTTTCTCAATATTAATGTGTTAGTCATACTGCTTGTAAATTCTGGAAGGTCTCTTTCACTGTTCCTTTGTGGGTAGGAATTGTTTAGGGTGTATTGACAGCGGCTCCTCTTTATCTCTGTGAATGGAGGGCAGCTCGATAAAATTCTTTTTATTTTTATATTTTATTGTGAATATGTGTACTAAACATTAACAATTTAGTAGAAGAGAAAGCGTGTATTGCAGAAATGCAGGTTATCATTGACAAGAAGTTTAACCAGACATCTGAGTCAAATTTTTAGGCTTTCACAATGTGTACCCAAGTAATTGAGCATGGTAAACATAAAGTTTAACTGCTAGGTGAGAGGAGACCAATTATGTAGCTGGGGGTCAAAGGGACTATGTAGTAAACATCTATAATGTTTCATGATTACTGATAAATCAGTCATAGCCGGATACCTGCTACAGTGTGCCTTGCATGATGCATTGTTAGATGGTAAGATTCTTTGCAGTATTCCTTTGGTCCCATTTGCAGTACTTTGCTTTTTGCTTTTAATTTCTTCTATTTAGTTATGTCCTGCCAGGATGCATAATTTTCTTTGTTTTGCTTCAGTTTTTACTTGCCATTCAAGAACAAATCCTTTGAGGGTGATCATATTAAATTACGGTCTATTAATAGAGCAGACTTAGAGGAGAGGCCTTGTATGTTTAAACATGAAAACGTTGGAATGGAGAAGTGAGGGTTGGAAATCAAGTGTAAGCAGAATTCAGATTATGGGGACTGGAAGGGAAACAATCAGTTGATATCTGGGAATGGCCATGTAGTTATTCTTTTCATGGTATAGTGATTAATCCAATATTGTACTCCGAGTTAAATACAAAAAATTATCACAGAAATTGCTCAGGATTGCCAGGTATTTTATGGTCCCAAGTTGGGTGGTCCAACTTTGGTGGAACCATAATTTATTGGAAAAAAGTAGAATGGAAAGGTTCAAGGTTGCCAAAAATCTGCAATTACTATATAATAAATATGATTTACTTAACACTAGCAAAGAAAATGTGAAAGAGTAAAGGAGGGCCTTAATAGTAGAATTGCACATTTTCATAAGATTGCTTTATACAGCTGTTTTTATTTTCAAGTGTCCAGTTAAAGCATTTGTGAATTTTTTCTTAACTGATGTAAATTACACTGTAAAGTGATGATCTTTCATATATTGATCTAAGATTGACTAAAAATACCAACATATGAACTGGGCAGGTGTTTCACTGCAGTCTGCATCTTCTTTAGTGTAATTTTACTGCACTTGAATACTCTGTGCTTGATCAGTTTAAAATTGAAACAATACTACCTTTCTTTGGTGCATTTTATTTTTATTCTATTACATTGAAATGGCTGTATATGTTCCATACAAGAAAATTACATTTCTGCATTGTAGCTTAACTTTTATAGCCATAGTTGTAAAGTTTCTTTTCACTCCCTTGAAGATGGTGGTTGTACTGCATTATAGCAAAACCTGCGCAGCTTGTACAAGTGTAGGGCATGTGTTCCTGTCAGTGGCTAATGCAGCACAACACTTGCCAAATGTTACCTTTGCGCGCATTGACACCCTCACCAACATCCTGCCATGGCATCTGTACTTTGAAAATCTCCCAACTATTATAGTCCATCCCCACTTTCGGTAAGTTTGGAAATCAATATTTTAATCCATTTCACATGCTGCACTTGAGTTCAGTTAGAATTCTATTGTATATATTTCATGAATCCCTTTGTATATTTGGTTTTATTATATCGCTTTATATATTTGCTTTTAAGTTTTCAGACCCACCAACATGTCTGGTGTTTTTTATTCTTGGAAGATTAGGATTTGGGTATTTTAATTCCATTTACGCCATTACCAAAAATATCAGTTCCATAATTTCATCATGTCAGTTTTGATATTCATTTCTCTTAAATTGGTATATCTGTCATTGAAAGTTGCCATGTTAGGCTGGGTTTCTCAGTGGTCCACTTACACTGCTGTTGTACCTCATACTAAACCACACCAATGTGTCAGATTAGCTCAAATATGGGTTGCACATGGTCATAACCAAAACCTGCATTATTCCATACCAAATATTTACCTGCCACAATCCCATACTGAATATTTTAAAAAGTTTCTGGCACCTGATGGTACACTCGGAAGCTCTTGAAAACAAAGTCTGATTCAGGTTCAATTGGTTAGCCAAATTTTTTAATAGTAGTAGTTGCAGAATGTTTCATGTCCTATAGTACAATGTAAGTCAGATCTCTTCTTAAACCTTCAGCTAATACAGTACTGCATTGTTATTGTGTTGAAGACTAATTTACATCTGCTAAGCGAACTGTAAAGGCAACAGTTCCTACAGCCAAATGAAGACCTTTCCCATTATTAAATGGAAAATATTATCATGAAGAACCCAGTTAACCACAAAATTTGTACTTCATTTTTAAAGGGCTATTCCATACCTGTATGTAGAATAACTGATGTTTAGTGTATCGAGTCAAGATGATCATTTTTACCTTGGTCCAAGTGATTACAATGGTTGTAACTTAATATTTAGTGGTTTCAGGATAATAGTAATGTTTACAACTTTATGCTTTTAAGAAGTTTAGAAATACATACAGTTATTGGTTTTAAGTCTTAAAAATCTTAAAAATACTACATAAATTACAAAAATATTTTGTTTACTATTTGCAATGAACAGTTGTTCAACATTAATACAATATACTCTTGTTGATTTGCAGGAAAAGTGAGAGTAGAATATTCGACTCTACCAATGCACTGACTCCAGCCAATCTTCTGTCCTTCATAGTTGCCAATTTGGATGCAGGTCATCGTCTCATGCTAGCCCTCTCTACCTGCCAAGAGGAGTGTAAGGAAAAGGTGTTACAAGCAGCAAGACTTACTACCACTCAGCTTCATCACTCCTTAACTATTTCATCAGCAAAACTTCAGCATATAATGGGTCTTATATCTAAAGTGATCATCGGTGAAAAGCAAGATAAATCCTCAGCTCACAAGACAGCACACTATCACTTGTTAGCTTTCACAAAGGCACATCTTGTTAGACAAATTAAAAAGTTGAGGATAAAGCTTGTTCACTTAAGTCAGTTAAATAAACTTTTGAGTGTTGCACTTGAGAAACAGTTACCCATTTTCACAGAGCTGTTAAAATCTATGTATTACATTACACATAAAAGAAATAGTATCTCAAAAGATATTCCAGACCAGAATGTCCTTCACGATGAACTCTAGTGATTGTTATGCTAACTAGTTCATGCTGGAGTATTGCTGTGATATTTAAAGTTTATATACTCTATACTGTAGTTTATATATTTATATGAAGTAAATTTATATGTAAATATTTGTTGAGTTACTGAGTTTTGTATTTTGTTTAATTAGTTCATTTTAATGGATCTGCACAGTGCTTTGCAGAAGTTATTGTAAGAGTAGTAAATTCCTTTTGATATAGGTTTCAGTCGAGAGGCTAATTGAGAAAGTAAATGATTCTGTAAATTAATTAAAGAATGATGGTGATACAGCACACTTACGATTACTGTCAGCACTGTAGGGCTGCAGATTTACAGATTAATATGTACAATACTATAAATATTAAAGTCTTGAAAATGAGCACTTCCAGAAAAAGTAATAGGCTTCTTCTAGAAGCTGTATACTGTATTTAACAAATCTCATGATAATGTCAGACATTATCTTTGTGTATGTTAAGGTTTTGAATCGGTAATGTGACAAATTTCCTGCACTTGTGTTTACAAAAAAAGAAGTTTACATTCTTGCTTCTGTGTGATTTCTCATTTATTTCAGTGAAATACTGTAATTGAAATGTTTTTCTTCTTTGAAGAACTTTGTTGTAGCAGTGATTTTTAGTAAATAAAAAATTTTAATGAAATTCTTGGTTCTGGATGATTAAGCCCTTTGTCAAATTATTTACTTTGCTTAATAACCCTGCCGCTTACACTCTTTACCTCTATCTTTTACATAGCAAAGCAATTTTACGTAGCAAAGCAATTTTATGAAGTGCTTACTTCATTACCTGCTCAACTTGGGTGAATGAACTTAGTTTTTTTATACACTGACCAATGAAACTAAAAACTTACAAAAAAGGAATAAAATACTGTCATGCTTTGGCAGCCAATTCTGAAGCTAACCCAAAACCAAAAGTCACTGGGTTTATCTGTCACTTGTTTTCCATCTCCGTGCCCAGTCGAGCACCTATCACTAGTTTTCTATCCACATGCATGCCCAGTCGAAATTGAGGCCAAATGTGTAGTTTATAAGCATTGCACCCTCGGTGGCGTGGTTGGTATGGTGTTTGCGTCTTACCTCGGTGGTCGCAGGTTCGATTCTCGGCCATTCCATTGAGGAGTGAGAGATGTGTATTTCTGGTGATAGAAGTTCACTCTCGACGTGGTTCGGAAGTCACGTAAAGCCGTTGGTCCCGTTACTGAATAACCACTGGTTCCATGCAACGTAAAAACACCATACAAACAAACAATAAGCATTGCATTTCTAAGAACCCTAAAAGCTACCAAGTGCCCAAAGGCCTTTTGCGTTACCACTTGGGACTTCACCTCCAAACTAGTGCGAACAACTTTTTTTGGTTCCGACTCGGCCAAGAAGTCTGTCTAGAACCTCCATTTCTTTCAACAAGTGCCTCAGCGGCATGGTTGGTATGGTATTAGCGTCCCACCTCGGTCGCGGGTTCAATTCTCGGCCATTCCATTGAGGAGTGAGAGATGTGTATTTCTGGTGATAGAAGTTCTCTCTCAATGTGGTTCGGAAGTCACGTAAAGCCGTTGGTCCCATTGCTGAATAACCATTGGTTCCATGCAATGTAAAAGCACCATACAAACATTTCTTTTAACTTTGTATGTGATCAAACGGACATACTCCACAGCAGACATGGTAGACACAGTACGTTCCGGGTGAGATTTTATAAGGTCAGGGGTATTGGTCTAGTCAGAAAGAACCTGTTGGTTAGGTATGATCAAACGCACCCATTGAGGCATCTGAGATGTGTATTTCTTGTGACAGAAGGAAGTTAACTCTCGACGTGGTTCGGAAGTCACCGTTGCTGAATAACCACTGGTTCCCTGCAACATAAAAAACACCATACCATACGAACAAACGATCAAATGGACATACTCCACAGCAGACAATACATTCCGGGTGAGATTTCATATGGTCAGGGGCATTGGTCTAGTCTGGAAGAACCCGTTGGACAGGTATTATGTCAGGAATCAGTCACAACAGACCACATTCACTTCATTTTTATGTACAGGACGTTGCCCATAGTTTTTTTCTTTTTCCTTAGGTTCTGTGGTGGCTGCTGTAGTCATGTAGGTCACCCAGCTCTTAAGGCTAGGTAGCATCTCGCCTAAGGTGTATGGCTGGCCTTGTACCTTTTCTAAGGATGGTTAACAACTGTCACATGCTATACAGGTATGCATGCAGGTGTACTAGATGACTCGAGTATCCTGCCTAAAATCTAGTTCTTTTTAGAATAATAGATGCAACTCCTCCCCTCTCACTAGCAAGGGGAGAGAGTGACTGACAATGAACAGACCCGCTGGTGAACCAATGATCTTCAGGTTTTTAGGTCCCCAACAATAAGGGCTCATCCAAGCCTATCTAAGAATCAATGACATTACCTTTCATCTATTCGAAGGCCCAGAAGTCTGTCAGTTTAACATCACAGCGTGGTTCAACAGATCAGAAGTATGGAAGTTTTAAGTAATTTGTATTTTTCCTAACAAAAAACTCAGATCTTTACATAAATGGCCCACCTCTATCCAGCCCTCATTCTGCTTCCTAGGCCAAAAGGTAGAGTGAATGCGTAGCATCTGGTTGGAAGGGATTCCTCCCATTCTGCTGGTAGCCAACTACCAATATCCTTTTTTAAAGTTAAAATACCGACTCAAGCTTCCACTGAAAGTAAATCCCATATGTAAAGACCTCAGGTTTGCATGTTAGGAAAAATTACAAATTACTTTGAAAATCTCTCATATTCCCGAGAATAGATCAGTCTCACTTCGGACCTTTTATTTTTTCTTTTTCTTTTTTTTTTTGCACTAGTGACCTCTTGCAGTGACTGTTCCCTCTGTTGCCCGACAATTCTTTCCACCATAGATTTGCTTTGGAAATGTGATGTGTTTTGGTTTCTGGGCTCCTGCATTAGGCTCAGTTTGAAAGGATCCATCTGTTTTCTTCACCATGTGGCGTGGGATGACCTTCGGCAAAGCCCATGCATTCCATCTCCTTGAAAGACAGCTAAATTCTGATACCAAAGCTTACAATAGTGCTAAAGATTTTAAGCTGATTGTACTGCTAATGAAAAACAATTGTGGCAACCGTGGTGTTGCACTTATGAGTTCCACTTAATGATAAATAACATATTAAAATTCGACAAATTTTAAAGTAATTTGTATTTTTCCTAATATACAAACCTGATGTCTTTTTTAGTTTTATTGCAAGCTGGATTATTGGAAACAGGATGAAGGATGGCCAGAGGTGGGCCATTTATGTAAAGACCTGAGATTTGTCTGTTAGGAAAACTACAAATCACTTAAAAATTTGTCATTTGTTCCAACATGTACACAAACCCTTGGTTTTTTCCTTAAGGAAGATTTAGGTTTCTTGGTGGGAGGATTCCGAGCAATTTTCTGAAATGACTGGTAGTTTGCCTCACCTGGGGCCTCTTTCCTGGTCATGTAAGAGCAAAGGAAAGAGACCCATGCCTCTGATCTGTTGAACATGTATGATGTTCAATTGCTTGACTTCTGGGCCTCTCGAAAAAATATAATGCAACGACACTGATTCAAAGATAGGCTTGATGAACCCAATATTGTCGGGGACAAAAAGGTGAAGGGATAACAAACAGGTTGTTCATTGTCAGTCCTTCTCTCCCCTTGACATATACTCAATCATCTAGAAAACCTGCATGCATGCCCATTCAGCAAATGGCAGCTTGCTTATTGTCCCTTAGAAGGGTATACAATGACAAATTTTCTAAGGCAATTTGTGTTCTTCTTAGGTACAAACCTTCAGTCTTAACAATAGGATAATTTTCTAGCGCCTGCTGGATCTAGTTAAAAATCAGAGATGAAAAGCAAGGAATCTGGTGAGATCTGGGAACGCATACATTTATCGGGTGAAAAATGTTCAAAGACTGTGCACCCACGCTACCGCGTTCAGTCTTTTTTCTTAACTGCCTGGGTGAGAGTCGCAGTTGCCCTCTCAAGCCTTTTTACCCGGGTTTTCTTTGCCTGTTTTTGCTATTGTGTTTGTCTTTGTGTGTGCTTGATGGCTTCCTCTGCTTCTTCTCGGTCTCGCCAATGTATGTGCCCAGGAACTCAAGGTTTCCCATGTTCTCATTTCCTGGCTTCAGCTACAAACCCATACTCCACATGCAGTAGGTGTCGTGCTAAAGTTTGTACCATAATGAATCTCTGCCTAACCGCTGGTTCCATGCAACGTAAAAAACACCATACCAACAAAAACAAGCCCATTCTTAGTAGTACTGTCAGACAAGTTCTTCCTGAATGCTAGGGGCAGACCACTGCCCCTAAACTTATGAAATCTTGCCTGGAATATATTATTATCCACCATGTCAGCTGTGGAGTACATCTGTTTGATCATTATATAAAGTCAAAATAAAAGTTGCTCTTGGACACCAATTCTTGGGCGAGTTGGAACTAATGACTGTCCAATGGTCGAGTTGGAACTAATAACAAGTTGTTGGCACCTAGTTTAGAGGTGACATCTTTAAGTGGCAATACAAAAGGCCTTCGGGCATTTGGTAGCATTTAGGGTCCTTAGAAATGGAATGCTCATACAGAGCAACAGGAAGTTGTAAACCCAACACTTGGATCATGGATTCAAAAGACATCTCCTCCTTTACTTTCTTTACTTATAGGGATTGGATCATGTGGGCTATTCATCAAATATTCATACATCAAACAGTTGTGAAGAGTAAAAATGACTTGTGTATAAATTGCAACACAACACAATAGTATGGTATATAGAACTTATAAAATTTGCCATGACCGACTAGCCCAAATTCAATTTACGTAGGAGAGATAGTGAAGACTCATGAGTTCCTAATTAAGATCTGAGATGTGCATGACAGCACCAGGGATTAATTTTAAATTAGAGAATATAATAGATTATCACAACCTGTGTTACCCAAAGACATAAAAGTTTCAATGAGTCAGAAATCCTGAATGCAATAGTAACTCATTTAAGAGGTTTGTGATTTTTACATTCCTGTGTTAGAATGCATTCCCTACTTCATATCTGTTTGGGAATGCACATCTAGGAGCCAGCAATTTTATGAGTATTACCAAATTAGCAAAATAACCACTAATTCTCGTGTGTTTGAAAATCTTTTTTAGTGGATTTCAAAATGCATTGCGGACAGCAGGAAATCCGAGTGATTTTGAATTATTTTACTTTTTTTCTTTTTTTTGTATGGTGTTTTTACATTGCATGGAACCAATGGTTATTCAGCAATCAGCAACTTTCTTCTGAAAGTCTATAATGTTTGTAATTCACTGTTCAGCTCTTGTAGTTAAAAATAAAATATTTTATAATAAAATATGTAGTTTTAATCATACTTACCCAGTAATCACATAACAAGTGTTTTACTCACCTGGCAGTTAAATTCAGATATTGGGAACCAATTGGCAAAGAGCTCAGTTTGTTTTATGCCCTTCATGAGAAAAAACCATGCTTGGGGATGGAGGGTGGGCTCCAATTGCTATATAATTACTGGATAAGTAGGTATAATTCAAATTTTATTTTATTAATAAAAATGTCATTTTTAATTACGGGACTTGCCCAGTAATTATATGACTGATTCCCACATTGAGGGATGGTGGGATGCATGGATGTTTCTACCTCAAAATGACAAATTTTCTAAGGCAATTTGTATTTTTCATAGCTACAAACCTTAGTCTTAACAATAGGATCATTTCTAGTGCCTAGCTGGATCCGGTTAAATCGCAGATGAAAGCAAGGAATCTTGTGAGATCGGGCAGCGTGTGCGTGTATCAGGTGAAGAGTGGTCAAGGACCACACATCTACGCAACTGCGTCATTCTTTTCTTAACCGCCTGGGTGAGAGTTGTGGTTGACCTCTCTCGGCCTTTACCCGCTTCATTCGCTTGTGTGTGTGTGTGCACTATTATGGCTTCTTCTGCTTCATCTCGGCCTCATCAACGTATGTGCCCCGGAACTCTAGGTTTTCCGTGTTCTCGTTTTTTGGCTTCGGCTGCGACCGACCCCACATCACATATAGTAGGTGTCGCTCTGACATCTGTACAATGAATCCCTGCATGTAATGCCGTGCATGGCCTAGAGAGCAGTGGAAGTTATAGTAAGAGGGAGCATTGTAGGATTTCTACTCTCCCTTCATGGGAGGGTTTTTCTTCTCTTCCTGATGCATCATTTCCTGCTGCTGTCACACCCCATACTAATGCTGTGCCTTTGTCCCCTTCCTTTTCTTCCATCGATTCATTGTTGGAAGTATCAGGAGGCCCTCAGGCTGATTTATGTAATGTTGCCCCTTCTTCTTCGGGAGTTAATTTGATTCCCGAGAGGGAGGTGGCTTTTTCATCATTGTTTTTTATTTCAGAGTTGGAGGCATCCAAAATGGCGGCGCTTTGGGGGACGCTTGGGCTATGGGGTCCACCGTCCTCGGAGGGTTTGCCGACGCACTTCATGGATGCTTGCTACCCCCCTCCTCCTGGCCTCGTCTTCGTGAGTAGCCGAGGTCAGCCATTTTGTATTGCTCCGCCAGTGACGATTGCCCCTTTTTCGAGTCAAAGGGAAGCCGTCACGGGGTCAGTCATTTTGTATCCCTCCACCAGTGGCGTCTGTTTCCCGTTCAGATCGGGGAAAGCCGTGATGTCATCGCCGCTTATGAAGTCACTTCCATAAATGACATCACTCCCAGTCGTCTCAACTGCGCTGCTTCGCTCGTCTGTGTCATCATTGCTGCTGTGATGTCATCTCTGCCATCCAGTTCGCTGCATCCCCCTTCCATGTCTCGGACCCTTCTCTTGCTGATCCATCTGAGGCTTTATGCCAGACGGTTCTTAAGAGATCGGACTCTGTTTTAGAAGATAAGTTGGCTGCCATGTCGGCTGGGAGGATTGGAAGCAAGTGTGTTGCATCACCCCGCCTCCTGGGAAGAGATTGTGTAAGGAACCAGTGCTGTCTTCCTATCCTTCTCCCCCATCTCTGCCGCGTCGGCATATCAAGCGTTGGAAGGTTAAGGACTTTGCCCTTTTTTCGTTTGCGAGTGAGGAGCAACACGCCTGTGTTCCTGAGAGTGTTGGTGTTGCGGAGTGTTAGTGTATCTTCCCCTGTGCTATCCGCAGTGGCTGCTTCGTCCTCTGCATCGAGTCGCGAGCGTGTTGCAACTTCCCTCGTTCATGCACATTGTAGGTGCTCCCACTTCTTCTTCTCCAGGGTCTATTTGTTGCCGTAAGGATCTCAAGGCGCCTGTCAAGAGGTAGAAGGTTGTGAGAGCGGAGTTGGTGCAGCAGGAGTGTTTGCCTGCCCCTCTCCCTGCTACTTCTAGGTTCAACTCCGAGGAATTCTCATTCTATCTCAAGTGTTTGGGATTCCTCACCGGCATACGTTCGTACATCTGCCACGCCCGTGCCCATTCGCGGCCATGTTAGAGAGTCACCTGTTGGGAGAGTGATTAGTGATGTCCCTAGTGTTGTGGCTGGTTCGTTGCAGGAGTTGGCGCTTGGATCTCGCCCAGAGAGGTTAGTTAGTGTTTCGGGCTGATTGGCTGCTGGTTCCTCCGTTAATTTAAATGAGGAAGGCGCTTCAGATAATCCTGCACACCCTTCTGCACACCCTTCTCGTCGTCGGTCTCTGTTGCCGGAGCAGGAGGAGGGCGACACGCGAGAGTTTTTTGTCTTCCTTTACAGAAGTTGTTGACCTCACTCATGGATTCAACAATTTGGAGAGTAGGACTCAAGCTTGGAAGCCTTGCTGGGAGCTAGGCAGGATCCCAAGTCATCGTTTCAACTTCCCTTGTCGGAGCACATCCAGTCAGTCTTGCATAAAGTTAATGCCTCTGTTTCACATCAGGACGGTTCGCTTCGCTCTAGGGGCATAGGAAGTACTATGCTACGAACTCTGCTTTTTTTAAGTCACGTCATCTTAACCTGGACGTCATTCTTATGAAGCTGGGATTGACTTTGGAGCAGGTGAGGTTGGTGGCTCCATCCTTGTCTCCACAGGATGTCTCGGCATTGGAATCTACGGCAGCCTCCATGTTGCAGACGGTTTCTTGGCTGGACTTCTGGCCTACAGTCATTACCAAGATAGCTTCTGACAGGTCCCCAGAGGGGTTGGTGAGTGCTTCCTCTCTTGCCAGTTTGTTGCTGTGCGGAGGCAAGGCATTTTTGTATATGGCTCACCTCAAGTGTTGATTTATGGGCTAACCTTCTCCTGAATAGAAGAGACGCAGCTTTACCAGGATGGAAAGATCGGTGACCCCGAGTCCTTGCTGGAATGAGGAATGGAGATCTGTTGGAGTCTCAATTTCCGTTCCCTCGAACCGAGCTGGAGGATGTGATAGACCGGCAGCGGGCTGACACCACGGACAGATTAGTGCACCAGGCTGTGTCTAAGTTGGAGTCTCGTCCTCGAAGACGTCCAGCTCCTCCTCCTCCCCCTGCCCAGCAGCAGTCAAGAAGATCGTCGCATGGTAGGCCATTGAGGAGTTCAGTTTTGGCAGGGCCTCCCCATTCGTCCCTGCCTAGGTCAGAGGACCAACATCCCTTTCGCTCCCATTCCTTTAAACAGAGAAGGGGCCCCAGGGGCCAGGAAAAGTCAAACCTCGTACCCAGTCAAAGGATTCTCTACTTGGGCATGGTCATTGATACAGCAGTTGCAAGAGTTTTCCCGTCAGATCAGAGGTTGGAGAAGTTGCGAGTGGTGGTGCACAACTTCCTGTCGGAACCACATTAGTCAGCTTATCAGTGGGAGGAATGTGAGAGAGCCTCTAGAACTGACTGGAGTTCAGCACACGAGCTATTCCTCCTGGTCGTAAGAGCAGGGAGGAGTGCCCTGCCTCTGACAACTTGATCGGAGTATATGTATAGGAGCTGCATGATCAGGAGTCAAACTTCCGGGCCTTTTCGAAAATAGTGAGGAATCGTAACTCTCTGAAAAAGGGTTGGGAAGAATATTTAGAGTTGCAAGGCATTAATGCAAAGTTCTGGAAAGGTTTACATTATTGCCAGTCTCCTTCCTCCCCTTGCTAGAGGAAGGAGCAAGATTGCTTCTATGATTCAGATAAGAAAAATATAAAGGAAACTCGATGTGTACGCTTACCGCATCAAATGCCCCACCAGCAAGTGTAAGTTCAGTCCTACCCTCAACTTGAAGGAAGGAAGAGAGGGAAGGTGGAGAGGCCAGTCATTCTCGCATCCTTCTTACCTCTAGAACCGCCACACTATGGGCGAGATGCAACTTGTCCTCTTGAAGGAGCCTAGTAAGCAAATACAACTTGTGAGCATCCACCACTGGTCCAAGGAAATGAGGTTCCAAGGACCTGTGGGCAGACCCGTAGGAAGAAAAATATAAATGTGTCATAATGAGACCATATATCCTTGCCGATCTGACATATTCTTCAGTGATGAAAAGTACCAAGCTACTGGCACTGCCCACTCTCTGAGAGAGCATACAGTGTATGTATCCAACTTCAGAAGTCCCTCATGTTCGTGTAAGGACATCACTTTCTATATTTTTATTGTATCTCGTCATCAAGTCGAGTTGTCCCTTTAACCATTCTGTAGAGCATTCTGGGGCCTTTCCGCCAATGTATAACCCATGTAATTTCATTATTTGTATATCTTATTATCTTTAAATGTATGTCTCCGAGAAAACACAAGTCCTTGTGGCCCAGACCCAGTTTCTCTCTGTTCAGGAAGGATACTACACATCCGTCGCGGCCACCTTTGCTTCAACCAGGGGCCGCTAGACATCTTCTCGACCTGCCGAACCTGTGGGCCTCCTTGGTCCTTCCCCCGGTGCCATTGCCGCACCTGCCGAATCCCCAGAGCACCTCCCGACGCCACTGCTGCACCCAGGGTCCTGCTTTACCCACCAACATTGCTGCTGCACATGTAGACTTGCTCGGGCCCCCCGATGTTGCTTCCTGTGGGCCTCCTCAAACCCCCCCGACACTGCTTTTGCTCCTGGGGCTCGCCTGGCCTGCCCATGTCACTGCCACACCTGTGGACCTGCTCATGCTTCCGACACCGTCGCCTGTAGTCCTCCTCAGCCCACCAACACCGCTGCCGCACCTAGTCCTTCTTGGCCCACCAACCCCTCTGCCACACTTGGTGGGCCTCCTCTGACAGCTGACGGTGCTACCTGTGGGCTTCCTCGACTTACCAATGCCACTGCCTCACCTGTGGTTCTGCTCTGCCCATTGGACGCCGCTGCCATGCTGGGGACTTCCTAAGCGCAACCTACACCGCCCCAAGAGCCAACGGTGACCCCTCACCAGTGGAGGTCTACGGGGAGACTTTGACAGTGCCAGGAGAATTTTTCCTGGCCGACAACAACAACCTCGATGTCACCCTGTCAAGACTCCTCGCAGCCGCCCAGAAATTCATCCCCTGCCGCGGACCCTCTCCAAAAAAAAGAATCGGTTTTAACCGAGAGCCCTGGATAGACCAGCTGAACCCTGCTTTCATTCCCGACAAAGATGTCCTCGCAGAAAGCTCCTGCAGGACCCCACCTTAGAACGAAACCCCACCGGAGCCTGCCAGTGCCCCCAGATGTCGGCGAAATCACTCAAGGACAGCAGTCGAACCTCCCAGGTCCACCAGCAGGGCCAGCATCCCACTGTCTGACTCGCCACAAGACGAGGAGCCTAAGGACGTCCCCCAACAGATGGCATCATGCAGCTCCCTCTGCAGTCTTGGTCGCCCTCAGTTGACAGTAGAACCCCCCAGGCAACCACCAGGGGAGGCATCCTGTCAGCCAGCAATGCCAAAGGACTCGACATTCAATAACGCCCCACAACAACTGTCACAAGGACACGGGGTCGCCTCCGGCCTCCAACATATTTGTCATCCAATCATTATTCCATAATCATTGTCTGGGGTCGGGGGAGACTATTTGTAAGGACTATGTTTTTTCTATATTTTTATTGTATCTCATCATCAAGTCGCGTCATTCCTTTAACCATTCCATAGAGCGTTCCGCGGCCTATCTGCTGATGTATAACTTATGTGATTTCATTATTTGTATATCTTATTATCTTTAAATTTGTCTCCGAGAAAACACAAATCCTTCTGGCCCAGACCCAGTTTCTCTCTGTTCAGGTAGGATACTACATATCTGTCCTCAGCCTCCTTTATAGCCTGTGTTTACCTGTAATAAATTATCAGTACCCAGCTACCTGTCTTACTCTCTGGTCCTCACAATCTTGTAGGACTCTGAGGAAGACTAGTCGTTAGAAACTTATGCATTGGAAGTCAGTAGTGGATAAAAGTATCAGCACTCAATGAAGGGTGTCGATCATTCGTGTAATGCAAAAGATAAACAATCAATGGACAAATGACTGATCTGGATTAACCTATAAAAAGTCCAAAGCGCAGGAGATCATGAAGGATTCGAACTTGTCGACAGATGTCGATTGAGTGCACATCCGAGACGGAGTCACGACACGACACCTGCATTTTGAAGGGTGATATTGAGAACGAACAATGCAAATCGTCTATCTTCTTCGCCAACGACGCTGAGAGACAAGATGATGATTCTCTGAGGTAAGTGCACATTAGACGAAAGTCAAATGCCTTCTAGAGACTGAAGTCCCTGTGATGCCAAGACAGAGAAGTTTCTCATCAGTAGTTGAATCTCAACTATGGAGAAAAAATAGCTACTACTTAGTGAACGACTAAGGTGAATGTGGACCTACATCTTCACAGTTGAATCAGAAAGAAGTGAACTCTCACAATTCTGATCACAGAAAAAGTCCCGTCGATGACACCAACCAGTGAAGATGGCTCTAATCCCTGGTATTTTACAGAGGACTGAAAAAGTTATTCCACCATTTCGTTGTGGCAAGATAGTCAGTGCTTGCAATGAAGGTGGAGAGTCTTTCAGTAATGAAAACATGGTGGGTTGCATCAGGGAGGAACATTCCTATCTACCCTGGAAGCAGAGCTAGTTGGGCTGGGAACGCGCAAAGTCTTCCATTATTTATCTTCAATTCAGGGTGAAAAAATAATAACTGAACACCTTATGAATTAGAAAATTTATATTAGAAGAAAAAATGAAATTGTCTGAAGAAAATCATTCCGCGTCATCGCGGCGGTCGACTTCTATGGTGATAACAGGACACCGAAGACGACTAGTTCAAGCTGAACTGGTTGTTCCCAAAACAGTAGCACTGGAGGCGTTCAAGTTCTTGGTGCTATCCATCCTGAACAAGGTGATGTATGTTCGGTAAGATCCTAAGACTGAACCAAAAACCGTCTCTTGGATTTCAACTCTGGGGAGTAGACTCCATAGAGTTCATCATATTCCCACATTCATCCCAGTGTAACCAGGAAGTAGAGGAAGAAAAAAAAGAGAGGAGGGATGACCGTTCTTAATGGCTCTTCTCTGAACTTGCGGTGTTTTCACTCTGTCAAACGAAGCATTATTTCCTACAACTGTTCTGTTCACGCAAACTCAAGCTTAAGTTGAGCAGAGTCAAATGGAGTAAAAGCTGGCAAGAACTTGCATCTATCTTCTCCATGATCAAATCTCACGAAGAGGACTACACAGAGAACCTCCTCCTATCTCCTTCAGATGCCTTGTCCCGAGGGACAGCGACATCGATCTTGGCACCTGAAGAATAACCATTCTTAGCTTTCATAGGTGGGTCCAAGCCACAAGCCACCAACGGTCCCTTCTCTTACTCTGCAACACTGCCCTAATGGAGAGAAGTCTACCCATCACTGACTGTGGGTGTACGACCCCCTTGAGAGGTTGTATATAGTGAGAGTGTGTGTGTGTGTGTGTGTGTGTGTATATATATATATATATATATATATATATATATAATATATATATATATATATATATATATATTATAGGGCTTGTGCCTTGTATGATAAGGCGCCCTATGAGGTAATTTGTTAGACTTGCGATAATCTATACGCTAAGTCGGTTGGTATTGCACTTCCATCTTCAGTGGAGTGTTTGGGGGTGTTTTGTAGATCAATTACGAAGTCGGTATTATCTTGTTGGTTATTACGACGATGTAAAAATCATGGTTCGGTGAGGAGGTTCTTGTAGAAAACACGAAGTATAAAAATATATATATTCTTGAAGTTTTATATGCTGAAGATCAGATATAATTGTACAAGTCTTCTAATAACGATAGCTTGATCGCTTCTGCCAATGATGATGGCCTAATCCTATTCCTCTACATGATAAGCTTAGGTAAAGAGGTACAGTCTTCTAATGACGATAGCTAACTCTGTTCTGCTTGTCTACCATCTCTGTTACAAGTTATGAAGGAACAGACAGTAGTTCGAACATATGAACATACAAATCCAAATGACATAGTTTCATACGAACACACAATCAAAATGAGACACGCTACGATCACGTAGGCGTAGTTGTCTCAAGCAGGGAGCTTGGACTAATGTTTATAAACAATTGAATGACTACAGGTGACGGCATGTCAACTTAGCCTACATACTTATTGTATACGGTCATCTTTAGCGTCTCTAGTCTGATCACATTCCTGCAAGCAATCTGGTTGACCTCTTTAGTTGTAGACTTTTATATATATGGACTAACATTCCATATTTTTATTATGTAAACACTTACATCAGCTCGGTCAGCTACCAAAACCAACTACTGAATATTACTCAAACTTGACTTGCATTTGACTTTATAGGAGTGATACAGACACTATGTGAATATATATAGTAAATAAAAATTCATGGTGTACATGAATTGATTCAAAGTAACAAAATATAAAACAATGATTATTGGTAAATTAATAGTGATCACGTGATGTATAATGATACAGTTTTTTCACTTCATCTCATTAAGATACATATGCTACAGAAAATACTAATGTACTCTGATAATTGCATAGAATGAAGATTAACATGATAAAAAATCATATTTTAACTGATAAAAAATTTCATATATGAATTGATAAAATTATTAATGTTTATGCTGATTGATTCGTTGATTTTTATGCTAAATGTTATATATCTGATTCATTAATTCATATACTAACTCATAAATAACTGCAGATATTGGTAAGAAAAAAGGTAACAGATTGATTATAGGCTACCTGATTTGTTTATACGTATGTATATGGATTCATATAATTATGATTAATATATGTGCACTTTAAATAGATTCCTATTGCGTACACGCAAAGATATATTTAGATTCTGTTATTTATGATCAATTATGATAGGATACATGATACTTTATATATATAGGATACATGACCTAGGTGTTATACTACTTCACTTTTAACTAGCGTTCGAACAACTTTTCGTCCATTACACAGTTCCAGACAACCACCTATAGCCCAATGAAACGGCCTATTTCACAGGGTTAAAACAAGGGGAAAATTTGCCTGGGCGGGTCCAACATTCTATATTGCGCTCATACTTATTCTCTGCATCCTAAGCTACACGATTACGTTCGCGATGAATAGATCATCCCAGCACGAGTCCTTCGCCAGCAAAGTAGAGTTGAATATCCTTCGGGTCGTAATTTGTCGGAAGTATGTCCCTTTCGTAGTCGATTCCGACAGCCGCCGGAGCATTCCGCATTAAAACGAGATTAACGACGAGATACGGTGTCGGTCGAAGAAGTCCATGAAATTCCTTTCACATTGTAGGCGGTTGTTACTTGACTGTAGTCGTCCGCTGCGACGAACGATTTTTTGAAGTTTCGATGTGAAATTCTCGTACTGCAGGATACTGTAACCAGGTTCCATTAATCAGCCTGCAAGTGAAATTATACTTGTCACAAGGGCAAAGTAAATACAGACGACATCCAAATACAGGGGAGGGGAGAGAGCCATTTAGACCAGACTTAACCCCACCATGAATTCGCTGATATATTGGAATTCAAAAGAGTCAGCTGTACAAACTTTTTTATCCATGGCATTAAACAAGAGTTAACCTATCCAGGTCTATGATGACTTGTAAAAATATCCATAATTATAAAAAATAAATAGATATCATTACGAATCACAAAGAAAATTCGATATTACTGGTAGTAAGTTACTAGACAAAGAAGTGGAAAACGGAGCTATTTGTAAGATTGCCAGGCAACATAAGAGTCAAAGAGAATATTAAACATGATTCAATGTGCCCTAACAAAAGTTTCATATTCAATTTTCTCGCGCGCATCCTCTGAGGTTAATTTTTTAAAAACTTTATTAATAGGTAGGAGATGCAACGAAAAAAACCCACTATGTACTAATTTCTAAATAAACTTTGGGTTTTTTTTCAAGAAAATGTGGCATTTTCCCATGAATGTTTTACTTGAATTGTAATAGGCTAATGTTGCAAGTAAATATATCATATACATATCTTGATACTTCTAAATGTCTATGAGGTTCAGAAAAAATTAATCCATTTTGTTGTTATAGAAATCCTATTTGCTTATTTTGTTATTAATTTAGACACGTCTGCCTCGCCCATGAGATGTTCGGGCTAGGCATTCCTTTTCTCCAGTCAATCTGCTTTTGCAAGCAGAGACGACACACAGATGAGCCTGGTGTAAGCAGATTATTGAGGTTAAAAGGAACAAATGCTGATACGGCAATGATGACGTCGTCACTTGGCAGGAGATTGCTCTCAGCCAGCTAAGAGTTACGTTACTTGCTGGTAATAATACGACTTTAGGATAAACTTTATTATCTTTTAATACTCGACACACCCGAAAAGAATGTCTGAAAAAAAAACAGTACCAAAATTGAACAATATATTAGTTTCATGTTGGAAATCTGCATAATTGTAATTATGTAACTTAAATATTCCTTATTCAAACTATATGAAAAAGGTTTCCATACAAATTCTATATATATTATTAGCCCTGTATCAGATTCATATAGGATTATTTCATAGATAACATTTTCACTTCTAGACTTCCTGACTTTTAAAATCTCTTTTATTTTATTTTATTTATTTATTTATTTATTATTATTATTTTTTTTTTTTTTCATTGACTACGAATATAAATCACCGGGACAGACAATATGTCAGTAGGTTTTGGATATGTGTTTGAACTTTTAGCTTATTTTGTCATTACTAAAGCGTTAAGTTAGAGTTCAAATCTTTACGCATATATATTTGGATATTTAATTAATCTATGGTTACGTTTTGCTTTATTGATTTTATCGTGATCTTTTTTATTTTTTAATTATAATTTGTAACCCTTCCGACTTCTTACGGAGTGTATTATATTGACTCCACTTGTATCCATATTTATTTAATTTTTTTATATTTATTTATATATATATATATATTTAATGGTTGGCTTGAATATGTGGAAAAAGTGTTCTAGCGGCGTACCGTATAAGGGGCTACTTGCGGCATCAATTCTATAGATACAAGATATAAATGATAAAGGTATTTAAAACCGCGAGAACCGCTATAATCCAGTTCGGATCCAATATCACGAGTTGTAACTCGTAAGACATTGACACTCCTATTTAATTATCCGTTATTCTACCAAACCGATTGACTCTGGGTGATAAAATATTTATTGGTTTTCTTAATGGAAAGGAATTCACACTACGTGTTATGAGATTATTATTGATTTACACCACCCGAGTCACAGATTATTATGTGTTGAATTCCATATTTACTGATTTAGCACTCATAAATATTCCTAACGCACTCAATTGCGGTGTTTGTTTAGTGCTATTAATTCTATATAACGTGTCAAGGACTATTAACACTAAGAAGTGTTTATTCCCTCTGTCAGACTCGTAATTCTGTTAATAAATTCTACGTATATTCTTTCAAGGATTGATTTGGCACAGGATAGGCCCTTAACTGACAGGTGTCTTAGTGTGTCCCTTGTTTTCATGACACGTGTTACAATCAGTTATGTGCTTTTTATATCTGTAAGCATTGTAGGCCAGTAAAACAGTGATTTGACTTTCTGTGACATAGGAGGGAACCCTGGATGACGGAATGCAACCAGTTTATGACATTGTATGAGAGAGATTATTACTACTACCTGGTCGTTAGTCCTCTGCTGTGTTCTTCGGGTTTTCCTCGTCACAGACCTACATAGAACATTACATTTGATTACATTATTCTGATACACATACTATAAATATACTTTTGCTTTAGGTTTCTGCTCGAAGTGTTTTATTGTTTTTGCCTAGCCATACCCCTGTTTTCCGTTCGAAGTGTTTATGATTTTGCTTATCGCTGTTGACACTTGCTTTGTTCAGTTTGTAACAGTTTTCTGCGCTCCGACCCAGATATTCAATGCTCGCGATCTCTTGGGTTAACGGAATTTTCTTGTTTAGATACGGTTTTAACAATAGGCACGGATGTCTATCTTATTAGTCCAATTAATGGTTCTTTGCTGTATGGTGCGGGATTGCGGGATAATGCGTCAGCTATGATATTTGCTTTCCCAGGTAGATATCTTATCTTGGCTCCAATAACCTGAATGATCAATTGTCACCGAGTTCCTTTTGGACTGTGATTAAAGCCTTTGAAAAACTCGGTAAAGGACTCATGTTCAGTAAGGACTTTATCAGGATAGCCATAGATTATGAACTTAAAATGTACTAGTGAGTTAAAGATTACCCTAGCCCTTCCTTGCTTATTACTGGCATATTTACTTTCAGAGGGCTTTAGTTACGTGAAGTAAAAAGCTATAGGAAAGAACTGTTTATCATATTGCTGAAGTAGTATCCCTCTTACCCATTGGTCTGAGCTCTGTTGCAATAAAACAAAAATTCCCTTATTTAAATCAGGGATTTTTAAGTTAGGTGAGCTGCATTATCCGCTTTTAAGATATCGAACGCCTGTTGATGCTTTTTTAGACCATAATAAATCTACGCTCTTCTTCGTAAGATCTGTTAAAGGAGCTGTCATGATTGAAGAGTTACATATTTACATACGATTGTAATACCCACTACAGCGCCAAAGTGCTGTATCCCCCTGCCCCCTTTTATAGGTACGTTAATAGGTACCAGGAAAGTTATGAATAGCCGACGCCTTACCATGGACTACTTTAAGACCTTGACTAGACACATAAAACCTAGATAAACATGTTCGGTTTTTAAAAACTCACATTTAGATATTTTACTCTGAGATTATTTGTCTTTGTCTCTGTAGCACTAGCTCTAGTTTATGTGAATGTACTTCTAAGGTATTAGAAAAGATTACAAGATCATCCATATAGGCATGTAGGTTATCCCCTAAAAGTCTCCAAACACTATATTGTAATTGGGGCGCAACGTAAGCTGGAGGCATACGTAAAAATTTATAATGTCCCTGAGTGTGCTGAAAACGGTGTATGAGGTACAATCACTTAGGTAATGGTATCTGGTAAAAGCATTTAAGTAAGTCCAAGCTGGTGAAAAATTTATTCTAACCTAACAGAGATAAGATGTCGTCGCTACATGGCACTGGAAACTATCGGGAGTCGTTTCCTTGTTTAAGCGACAGAAATCTACGCATGACGTTTTGAGGGAAAATTATATGGGCTATTTGATTTCCTAATGGCTCCTATTACTAACATATTTCAACTTCGTCATTTATCTCTATTTTGAAATTGCAGTGAGAGTTCTATACGAAGTATGTATATAGCTTTATGTTTGTCCTTAGACCGTATTTTGTGTTAAATTACATCCGTTTTTCCCAGAGATCACTCGCTAGTGGAGAAACTTCCTGGTATTCAGGTAAAAGATAAAAAAAAAAAATTCTGCTGAATCACCTCTGCTTGAATGACTTTACGGATATTACTTTAGATAGATTATCAGAGAGATTCATCCACGACTGGTTGGGCGTGATTAAAAATTAGCAACAATAAAAAATGCGATATTTAATCTTCCGTATCCACGATATGTATACTTTTAGGGCTTGTTCGCGGAAATCGTTATATTTCAGAGTGTCGGGAAGGATTAAAATTTCATTTCCCAGCAAAGTCTTTTTACACGCACTAAGACATTTCGAGGGTGCATGCTTCTCGAGATTTTGCGTGCAAAGTGCGACTGCGGTTGTTGGGAGAATTCTGTTGGGTCATTTGAACAATGTTACGATTTATGAGCAAATGTATAGTTCCTTTATATAAGTTATTATTTGATTAACTGTCTCATTTTTGTTCAAACGGATTTTAATATGTTTGAAGGTTTTATAGGATTTCCCTTGATAAACACGCCTTATTTTGCAGGATGTAAGATAATATTTTGTATACCCTAGATGGATCTTACAATTACACTAGATACAGATCAATGTTTTTTATAACTATAGAGGTATCTGTAAGCGCTCGCTTATCCGGACTTCTCATTAGGGAAGTTCGAACAACAGACGGTGAGTCCGTAAATACAGGATAATACGTGTACTAATGAAATAAATCAAGATATTCTAATTTTTACGGCGCTACAGTCGGGCTTAATCCACCACTACTTATAATAACTTATGTATTAAAAAAAAAACGAAAACCTGCTCTGATTACTTTATACGGTCGTGTGATGCATAGGGAAATTCCTTTTTAATTTTAAAAGGTATTTGGGATGTATGATCCAACATCGCTTTTCCCCACTCTGCTAGAGTCGCTTATTGTGTGGAATTTGCTATGCTTTGAACACTTCGGCAGTTTTTGACTGACCTTGACCGCTTGACTAGGTATAAAGCAATGAATGACCGAACTATTAGGAACTGAGCGATTACTAATAAGAAAAAGTTATCACTACTGCATTCAATATTAACTGTTTGTACTTCATTCTTTGCTAAATTTGAAATAGTGAGGGAATCTGGTCACGCATTTAGCCTGATGAAAGTTTTTTACAGACATGTTATTCCTTGCAATCCAGCCATATTTTTAAAGTTAAGTTGAGTCATTGAGGTTCGATATTTTATATAACTCAAAAAACTCAAGGCTAAAATAAAACTGCGATCGGGACTTTGCAGAGGAGGCATTTATTGTCATGACCCGAATAGTGTTACCTCTAATTTATATAGATTTGTACGGGTGTTCCACTTGTTTTTTGTGTGTTTTTC